>NC_070588.1:1424170-1519170 GCF_027409825.1 Scomber japonicus | reverse complement strand
GACTGGACTGGTCTATTTACTGGACTGGTCTGGTCTATTTACTGGACTGGACTGTTTACTGGACTGGACTGGTCTATTTCTTGGACTGGTCTATTTCTTGGACTGGTCTGTTTACTGGTCTATTGACTGGACTGGTCTGTTTACTGGTCTATTGACTGGACTGGTCTATTGTCTGTTTACTGGACTGGTCTATTTACTGGTCTGTTTACTGGACTGGTCTATTTACTGGTCTGTTTACTGGACTGGTCTGTTTACTGGACTGGTCTAATTACTGGTCTGTTTACTGGACTGTCTATTGACTGGACTGGTCTATTGTCTGTTTACTGGACTGGTCTATTGTCTGTTTACTGGACTGGTCTATTTCTTGGACTGGACTGTTTACTGGACTGGACTGTTTCTTGGACTGGTCTGTTTCTTGGACTGGACAGGTCTATTTACTGGACTGGTCCGGTCTGTTTACTGGGCTGGTCTATTTACTGGACTGGTCTGTTTATCGGACTGGTCTATTGACTGGACTGATCTGTTTATCGGACTGGTCTATTTACTGGTCTATTTCTTGGACTGGTCTGGTCTGTTTTTTATGAGTAGCGGGTAAAAAAGGATTTATTGTGTAATGACCCTTTAAATACTTTGAACCCTGAGATGAATTAAAGTCAGACATTAAACCACAGTACCGTCTTTATCTGAAGCTCTGTACAACGTAAAGATGAATATTTACTCAAGTTGAAAATTAAAGTGAATCAGAGTCTGAGATCAGAAACCCTGTCATGCTTTGTCCGGCCCGGTTATGGTTTTAAGTGATAATAAATCACAGGCAGGTCTTTGCTCGGTCTTTGCTCGGCTGATTACCACAGAGAATTATTCAAGGGCTAAATTACAATACTTAGAGCCACCGGGCAGATTGCAGCGCTGCTCCTCGAGTGTTATTATTCAAATCAGAAGGTGACACCATAAATCACCGCGCTGATCGGGTTCAAAAGCCACAAAACCATCACGCTGGCATTAGAGATGTATTCTCAGGGTGTATGAGACGAATCTGCTGCCACATGTTACCTCCTCTGAACATGGATTTGATCAAAATCCTCATTTAAATCGTTTTTCCTCTTTTATATCTTACACCTCTACCCTCTAACCCTAACCCTACCCTCTAACCCTACCCTAACCTAACCATGTATAGTTTACTAGAACTACAATTTTTTTCTTTATAAATACACAACTACCTTCATCCAGATTTTTTCTTTCTTTTTTCTCCTTGCTTTCCCCTTTTTCTCACACACTAACTGTACAAATAAACAATAAAACAGTAAACCGACAGGTGCGGCTCGGGATATCCGGATTCTCTCTACTCTCCTCCACCATCTTTACTAACAACAATTTCCAACAGTGTATTGCTGTGGCCCACTGGGAGGATTAAACAAACATAAACCCTATGCTGCTCCTCTGGTGGACTCCTGGATTTAGAGTTCCTGTTTTCCCTCCAACCACTTCCCTCCAGGTTGGAAACCCCATTCCCCCTCCCCCCCCCTCTTCCTTTCCCTTTCTTCCTTCCCCTTCCATCCCCACTCCACCTATCACCTCCTTTCCCTCCAATTTCCCCCTCACACATAGGTTCATTTGAACTAGGGGTGGATCTGAGCTGTGGGCCAATCGGAGGAGAGAGTGGGCCTAAATTTTGGAGGGAAAGTTCTATCTCCCCTATAAAGGGCCCTCTCTCCCTCTGAGCCTTGTTTCTCCACAGCTTCCCTCTGACGAAGCACTACAGGGTGCGAAACGTTAGGGACCCTGCTCTCATCGGATTGTCTGGTTTTAACCCTTTTAATAGCAATTTGGCCTTTTTACCCTATCTTAAAACCCATTGTTGGTCTTTTAAAATTAATCTATTAAAAGTTAAGTTTTAATCCACCCGAGGAGCACCACCTCTGAACTTACACACCGCCGCCCGGCCTTTTAAGCCTCACTCTCTGCTTTCTCCACGGACCTAACCTCAACTACTACAAGCATGTTTTCCAGGAACCCTAATCCGGGACAAAATGGACATGGACAAAGGAAGGAACCGCACAGGAGCAGTACCAGTAATAACTGGCGACAGGTTGGTGCTTCACACATGGGTGACAATTTGGTGAAGGGTTACAGACACCGGTTTGGGCAGGGATGTGGGGAACAAGGCAGGCCTACAGCTAGCTCCCACATAACCCCCCATACCTCATTCAATACACAGCACAACAGTAACAGACACTCATACACTACAAACACACATAGTTACAACCACTCACCTTTAACACCACGACAGGCCTTGGATCCAGACATTAGGAAATTAGCTAAAGCTCACTACAAGCTCATTCAAGCAGTGCACCATTCAGGAATCATCATGGCAGCCAAAGACACAGGACACATTCCCACTGGCATGAAAAGACAGACACAAAAACTCACACAGTTTATTAAACCATCCTCACCCACCGACAGCACACAGGACCAGATCACACAGAACACAATCACTTGGCTAAATAACAACTTGGACATTTTACAGGAACATTACACCAACACCATCAACTCTCTCACCAGGACACAGGGCAACCAGCTGGCTCTTAAAGTGGCAACCAACTGGGCGCAAAGACGCTATGGAGCCAGACTGGACTCTCACACAATTAACATAACCCACTCACTTCTTTTCCCCACAGGCCCCCACTCCCCACCTCCTTCATCCCCCCCGGACCCTCCCCCGGATCCCCCCTCGGATCTTTCTGTTTCTTCCTTCCCTCCTCCTACCTCTAACTTCCCTTCGCCCCCTTCTCTCTCCAGGCAAGACCTCCAGAGGGCAGCGGACACCATGGCTCCTGGGAACAGCTATCAGCCTGTAAAAACAAAAAACATTATTACCCATAAGGCTAATCAGGGCACCCAGTCCTGGAGCAACAACACCGGGCCGGCCTGCTCTGGCCGATACAGCGGTGTGTTGGTGGGGGGCACCAATCCCACTCTGGTGCCCACATCCATATCTCCTCCTCACAACAATGGGATGCACTCCGACTCGGCTGCCAATCCTCGGTCGCACAAAAAAGATCATAGGGGGGACCAAATGATGAACTATCATGGTCAAAAAGTCGATATGACAAAACCTGTACCTACTTCTGACCCCCCTTCACAAAATCCAACTGTGCTGCGACCGAGTGAGAGGCCCGAGGAGGAGGATCTCGAGGAGGAGACCCCCAACCCCGTCTGTCGCCGGGCCGGTCCGGTCATTAGGCTCCAGGATTGGAAGGTTAAAGGAGAGAAGCCCATACTCATTCTGGGGGACTCTAATATCAACCAAATCCCACCTTTCCATAACACTGAAGTCCAGGCTGATAGCTACCCGGGAGCCTCCTTCTACCATTTCATGAAACTCATGGATCAGACAGAAAAACACATAGATACCGACGTGTTAATTCTCTCAGTGGGGATTAATAACAGGGATCAGGATGCGGCTAAAACCTCAATTAAGCAGCTCCGATCCATGTTTAAAAAGGCCAGGTCCGCCTTCCCCCACACAGACATCAGGATCCCCATAATCAATTTTTCACCACTTCTTTCCACAGAACAGAAGAACAACCTCACCACCATCAACAAACACATAGAACAGAACTTACCTTTTTTTGATCCACTTCCACAGGAACTCTTTCACACAATAAATGATAATATTCACTGGACCCCGGAAACTGCTGGCGAGATCCTCTCCCACTGGCTCACAGTACTCAAAAACGAGGAGCTGCGCTGGGGGGAGGAGGCATCGCCGTAGTGACCGGCCCACTACATCATTAAACAGTCAAGATAAAAATACAAATACATAATACTTACCCACCCAAGACACTGATCCCACATAAAGGCCAACACATATCATAAAGAAACAGCACTGGGGAGGGTGGATCCTGGACCTCACGACCACCCACAATTCAACCCACAAACATATACTCACCAACTTGTTACACAGGCCGCATCCGGATCCCTGTCCTGGGGGGGAGAGTGCAGAGAATCTGGAACAAGAAACCAGTCACAGACTTCCATCTGCTCACAGACTCACTTTTACAATCATTCATTTAATTTGACAACAAAAATAAAAGTATACAAAACTAACTTCTGTGTCTTCTTTTTAACTATGTCAATTTAAATTCAATCACAAACGGTTTAGAACAGCACATAACAAAATTCAACTGTAATTCATCTTGTTTGTCCTGAGCTGCACCTGTGTCTGGTCATTGTCATCACCATTCTAAAGTACAAATATCTCTAATCACGGTAACACAGTTTTTATGTTTTTTTTCCTAGCTGTCATAGGGGTCTTCATGGTGGCTATCACAAACATAAGCCTTAAAATGTAATGTCATACTCACCTTTTATTTGCAGGTAGACGGGGGGTAAGCAACGGACTGCACGTCCCCAGGCCAGTGCACCCAAACCTGAGTTGGGCTCATGAGAACTAAACAACCCAAACCTAACCCTTTTATATCTTATACCTCTAACCCTCGAACCCTAACCCTACCCTCTACCCTAACCCTTTTATATCTTATACCTCTACCCTCTAGGCCTGCAACGGATCATCATTGGTCCGTGATCCTTTCGGACCGTCTATTTCGGTTCGGCACACGCATGATACGCGGATTGATTTATGAAAAAAAAAAAAAAAAATGTGCGCATGTTCAGTCCACACACAGCTGTAACCATTCCTGCTAGGTCCAGGGACAGAGCTACTTAACACGCTCTGGGTAAAAGTCTGCAACAGTTCCCTTTTCAATAAGCAAACTATGGCTCGTTGTGATTTATTGTCCTCAGTGTACAACATGTAGAACAACATGTAGAACAACATGTAGAACAACATGTAGAACAACATGTAGAACAACATGTAGAACAGCATGTAGAACAACATGTAGAACAACATGGAGAACAACATGGAGAACAGCATGTAGAACAACATGGAGAACAACATGGAGAACAACATGGAGAACAACATGTAGAACAACATGTAGAACAACATGTAGAACAACATGTAGAACAGCATGTAGAACAATGGGCATGGAAAATAAAAGTAGGCTAGACTTCGGTGACTACTGTAACGATAAATGCTGCCTCTAGTGCTACGTCTGTTTCCTTATACTCGCGCTCGTCTATTTTTTTTTGGCTGATCCGAAAAATGATCCGATCCGTGACTCTGATCCGAGGAACGATCCGAACCGTGAGTTTTTTGATTCGTTGCACCCCTACTACCCTCTAACCCTACCCCTAACCCTCTACCCTCTACCCTAACCCTTTTATATCTTATACCTCTAACCCTCTAACCCTCTACCCTCTACCCCTAACCCCCTAACCCTTTTATATCTTATACCTCTACCTCTCTACCCTCTAACCCTAACCCTTTTGTAACCCAGGTCCCAGTTTCAATTTGTATAATTGAATTGTAATTTATTTCTAAACAGGCTTTTTATCTGTCAGGATTTGTAACTTCTTGTAAGCCAATCAGAGCAGATGCAGGACATGACATAGGTCGCAACAGCTGCATTGGTACCAATCAGCTGATTGACCCAGCTGATTAATACCAGCTGATTGGACCAGCTGATCACAATGTTTGGTGTGTGCAGATGCCAGTTGAACTGCTGCGTACGGATGTGTGGCCATGGGTTGTCGAGTCTGCGGTAATGCTTGAAAGGCAGTTGAGCTTTTGGAATTGGTGAGTTACCTGTTTAATCTGTTGTGACTATGCTCTGCTCTGATTGTGCATTTGGACATGAGATATATATATATATATATGTGACATTTGAAATATGTTGATGTTTGACGCTAACGCTGCAACCTGGAAGTATTTCCTACTCCCGGTGTGAAAGTATTGTTTTGTAGTCTTACTATGAGCTGTTAGTGTTAATTCGTGTCATCTAGATAATGTGCATTTTTAATAACCTAGGGTTAATGATTATTGAATGTACTGAATTTATTGATTAATTATTTGTTTCTCTATTGCTTGAGTTACATGTATGTGTATTAAAATAAGCCTGTATTTATATAGGCCAGGTTTTTTGCCTGAACCGGATCCTATGGATGGCGAGCTAGCTGAATGAAAAAACACTGATCTTCTGCTTCTGCTGCTGCTGCTGGTGTGGCAGGACACCAGCCATAGTCCTCCCTGTGACCCCTTAATGCATGTAGACACGTACACCTATACACACACACACACACTCTCTCTTAACTCATCCCATTTTGCGACAGACTATAAGACTTTTGGACTCTTGGACTCTCGGACTTTTGGACTCTCTTTTGTTTCTTTTTGTTTATGGGTTGAGGCTGGAATAATCTGTGTGTATTAATTAAGTGACATAGGGGGGTTGTTTGTTGGCGTATTGCTAATCAAGTGAATCAGCTGAATTTAAGTGCTGGTACTCATTTAAAGTATCCACAACAGTGTCAATGTAATAGCTTTATCTGGATTGAAAGAACATATGTGGCCAGTATTTGTTTTTTGATTTCTGTGTTTTGTTTGTTTAATTGTTTTGTTTTTTTCTCTAAAATACATGGTACCTTTTTTGCACAACTTCCGTCTCCTGAGTTTCATTAAATTCTGTGCACCAGTTTAATCATTCCCCCTCATTGATAAGAACCCTACAATCTTCTCGCAGTACAGTTACCTACTAGAAATTAAATTAGTCTACTAACTTAACCATATGCTACATAAATTTGGCGAGCTAGCCAGGAGGGGTTACTGATGTACAGAGTTTAATGTTTTTGTATTGTTAGTTTATTAATTTACAGAAATGGAAGTGTTTGAAAATCTGGGAATTAAAATTCCAAATGCAGTTGTGATTAGTGGTACAACGGAAGCTGAAGAAGATGAAGAAGTCGTTGATTTTGTTAAACAGTATGGGTCTATTAGTCGACTTGTAACTATAAATGAGCCATTGTCTGCTTTTGACAAAAACTTGATCATAGAGTTCCGTTCAGGAGCTGCTCTCACCACTTTAACTCCTCTACTGCCTTACACTTACACTTCCACTGGTACTGGGAAATCATATAGCATCCTTTCCTTAGCTAGTATTTATGCTAAACAAGTTGGTCATGAGAAAACTCACTCATATCTAACAGAGCTAAAACAGCTAGCTAAACTGAGTGGTAAAACCTTTGCTGAAGTCCTTAGAGATATGATGACGCAGCTGGGTGAGACTGTTGCTGCTGAGAGTGATGATACAGAACCAACTGAAACACCAGATGAGAAACCTTCACTTTTGCCACTCCCAGGGCCTTCTGCTGGTTCTCTGCCTGTATCACCAGGTACCAGGGAGGGAAACCCAACACCTAAGCCACCTCTTGCTGTCAGTGATTTTAGTCCTCCAGAAGTCCAGCGATATGTGGTTGAGCATATAGTGAAAAGTGATGAAGCCCCAATGCACATGCTTGCCTCTCAGAGACTGAGAGTTTTCTCAGGGAAAATGCCTAGACCTCCACATGAGGCAGATTATGACACTTGGCGTTCTAGTGTTGCCCTGATTATGAAAGATCCTGCCATTTCAGATCTTCAGCGGTCCCGCAAGATTCTGGACAGTCTTTTACCTCCAGCTGCAGACATGGTAAAACACTTGAGCTCTGACACTCTGCCTAAAAGTTATCTGCATCAGCTTGATTCAGCATTCGGCACAGTTCAAGATGGGGATGAACTTTATGCTAAATTCATGGACACTTTCCAAGATGCTGGTGAAAAACCCTCAGCTTTCCTTCAACGCCTTCAAGTTGCTTTAAATCTTACAGTGAAAATGGGAGGTGTTCTTGTGACTGATGTAAATAGGCATCTCCTAAATCAGTTCTGTCGAGGCTGTTGGGATAATTCTCTTATTTCTGATCTCCAGCTGAAGCAGAAAAAAATAAATCCTCCATCCTTCGCTGAGTTGCTGCTCTTGCTACGCACAGAGGAGGATCGGGAGGCAGCCAAAACGCAACGGATGAAACAGCATCTTGGATCTGCAAAGCAGAGGGTGTCATCTCATTCTCAGGTAGCTCACTGTGAACAAGAAGAAAAGGGGCTGTTGTGTGCTTTAACCACTCTTACTCAGCAATTGGCAAAACAAATGGCAGATGTCCAGAGCCAGTTAGCATCTCTAACAGCAAGCCATCAGAAAGTTAAGCATTCTTTCCCTTCAAAATCCCCGCATTCCTCTTCTGAACGGCCACCAGGTTTAAAGTCATCTCAGCCTAAGCCTGGTTATTGTTTCAGGTGCGGAGAAGATGGTCACATCAAGCCTCAATGTGACAATGAGCCCAATCCCACACTAGTTGCTGCAAAACGGAAAAAATTTAATGAAAAAAGTCAAACCTGGCAGAGAACTCCCTCATCCACTTCCAGAAATCCTTTAAACTGAAATCAGTTCCTGCTACAGGACGGACGGGGACTGGCACTGATACTAAATGTCCTGTTAAATCAGAGTGCAAGCAACAAGCTAAACCTTGCCGATCACACACTCACCGACATAGGTTGCCAAGAGGTCTTGTTGGTTCAAGATGTACAGCTGTAGTTAATATAGCCGGCGTTGACTGCAATTGTCTCCTTGATACTGGGTCACAAGTGACTACGGTTCCAACATCCTTCTATAACCGCCACCTCTCCCATCAACCAGTTAAACCTCTTGATAGTCTTCTTGAAGTGGAGGGTGCAGCTGGGCAGTCTGTTCCATATCTAGGGTATGTTGAAATAGCTGTTGAGTTCCCCAAAGATTTTCTTGGAGTTAGCATCGAAATACCTACCCTCGCACTCATCGTGCCAGACGCACATCCTGATACCCCGTCATCTGTTCTCATAGGAACCAACACACTTGATGTGCTGTATGAGCAGTATCTTGGCCTTCAGATCCCACCTCCTCAGTCCCATTTGTATGGCTACAAGGCTGTGCTTAAAACTCTGGAGTTACGCCATCAGCAAATTAAGGATGGGACCATCGGAGTGGTGAGGATGTTGCAGCGAACCCCCACACTCATTCCTGCAGGCCACAGTGTTATCCTTGAGGGCTCAGTCAGGATTCATCCTCATGTTGTTGATAGTTGGGCCATTGTTGAACATCCCACCCAGTTCTCTTTGCCTGGTGGTCTCTATGTTAAGAGTTGTCTTGTTAGTCTTTCCTCTTGTGTACCCCACAAAGTCCCTGTGGTGGTCACAAATGCATCAGAGCAAGACATCTCTATTCCACCTTTGAGTGTCATTGCAGAGCTGGGAGGATTTCATAGTGTCCTTTCACAACACGATGTGAAATTTCCATCCGAACCCAATCAGATGTCAGACCTGACTTTCAATTTTGGTGACTCTCCTTTGTCCCCAGAGTGGAAAGACCACATTACCACCACACTTCGTACTATGCCTGAAGTATTCTCCCACCATGACTTAGACTTCGGCTGTACAGATAAGGTGAAACATCGCATTAAGCTGCATGACGAAACTTCCTTTAAGCATCGTGCCAGGCCAATCCATCCTCAGGATGTTGATGCTGTGCGCCGACATCTTCAGGAATTGCTTGAAGCTGGGGTGATTAGAGAGTCGTCATCACCATTCTCCTCTCCTATTGTCGTGGTGAGGAAGCGAAACAACGACATCCGTTTATGCATTGACTACAGGAAGTTGAATCTTCAAACGGTGAAGGATGTGTATGCGTTACCAAATCTTGAAGAAACCTTCTCTGCTTTGACTGGTTCCAAATGGTTCACTGTGCTTGACTTGAAATCTGGATATTATCAGATTGAGATGGACGAAGCTGATAAAGCTAAAACCGCTTTTGTCACCCCACTTGGATTCTGGGAATTCAATCGTATGCCGCAAGGTGTAACGAATGCACCCAGTACATTTCAACGATTAATGGAGAAATGTATGGGGGAACTGCATCTTAAAGAGGTCCTTGTCTTCCTAGATGATTTGATTATTTTCTCTGACACTTTGGAAGAGCATGAAACACGTCTGATGAGAGTACTCACACGCCTGAAAGAGTATGGGTTAAAACTCTCTCCTGAAAAATGCAAGTTTTTTCAGAAGTCTGTGCGTTATCTTGGACATGTGGTTTCTGAAAATGGGGTTGAAACTGATCCAGAAAAAGTCAACACTCTAAAATCCTGGCCAATTCCTACAAACTTGAAAGAGCTGAAGTCTTTTCTAGGTTTTTCAGGCTACTATCGTCGCTTTATTAAAAACTATGCTGACATAGTAAAGCCTCTTAATGAACTCACTCGTGGTTATCCTCCATCACGCAGAATCAGTAAGGATAACCAATCTACCAGCCAGTACCGAGATCCAAAGCAGCCTTTTGGAGGTCGATGGACCCCAGCCTGTCAGAATGCTTTCCAGACACTTATTGAAACACTGACCACTGCCCCAGTCCTTGGGTTTGCTGACCCAAAGAAACCCTTCATTTTACATACTGATGCCAGTGGCACAGGACTGGGGGCTGCCCTCTATCAGGAGCAGGATGGGAAATTAAGGGCAATTGCTTTCGCTAGTCGTGGGCTTTCACAAAGTGAGTCTCGATATCCAGCTCATAAACTAGAATTCCTTGCACTCAAATGGAGCGTCACTGAAAAGTTTCACGACTATCTGTATGGAAGCCAATTCACTGTCATTACAGACAGTAACCCTCTCACCTACATCCTCACTTCCGCCAAATTAGACGCCACCAGTTACCGTTGGTTAGCGGCCTTGTCCAACTACTCTTTCAAGCTGCAGTACCGGGCTGGTAAGCAGAACCTTGATGCGGATGCACTCTCTCGACGACCCCATCCTCCTTCTTTGGATGATGCCTTCTCTCAGAAAGAACAGGAACGCATAACCCGCTTTACTGAGCAACATCTTGTTGACGCTGGTAGCACGACAGAGGTCCCCCTAGAGGTTGTTGATGCCATCTGTACTCGCCATTTGGTTAGAGCTCCCATCCAACTCTCTAGTCAGGATGATCTCACTCTGGTAGAGTCTCTGACCATATCTGCAGATGCAATCCCTGATTGTTACACCTCTGAGAGTCAGCACGGCCTACCTGTCATTCCAGCTTGGTCCCCGCTGGATCTCAAGGAAAAGCAAAGAACCGACTCAACTATTCGAGAAGTAATTCTCCAGCTGGAATGTGGAGAAAAGATTCCACCCACTGTAAGAAAAGAGTTGCCAGACTTACCCCTTCTGATGAGAGAATGGAACAAGCTGGAGCTGAGAGATGACATCTTGTACAGGAGGAGACAAGAGGGCGAACGGATCACTTACCAACTTGTCCTGCCGTCAGACTTGCGAGCCATGGTTTTGCAGAGTTTGCATAATGACATGGGCCACATGGGTATCGAAAGAACTCTTGACCTTGCTCGGACCCGATTTTACTGGCCCCGTATGGCTGCTGACGTAGAACACAAAATTAAAACCTGTGAGCGGTGCATTCGTAGAAAAACTCCCCCAGAGAAAGCTGCTCCACTTGTCAACATAAGAGCCACTCGTCCTCTTGAGCTGTTATGTATGGATTTCCTGAGCCTTGAACCTGACACTAGTAACACTAAAAACATCCTGGTGCTCACGGACCACTTCACCAAGTTCGCAATGGCTATTCCCACTGCTAACCAAAAAGCTCACACTGTAGCAAGATGTTTATGGGATAATTTCATTGTCTATTATGGGATTCCCGAAAGACTCCATACAGACCAGGGACCTGACTTTGAGTCTAAATTAATCAAAGAGTTGTGTGAAGTTGCTGGCATTCAAAAAGTAAGAACTACCCCCTATCATCCAAGAGGAAACCCTGTCGAGCGCTTCAATCGCACTCTGCTTAACATGTTGGGGACCCTGGAAACCAAGCAAAAGTTGAAGTGGCGTGAGTACGTAAAACCCTTAGTACATGCATATAATTGCACTCGCAATGAAGTCACTGGGTTCACCCCGTATGAACTCATGTTTGGACGCACACCTCGATTACCTGTGGACCTAGCCTTCGGGTTGCCTGTCGGACTCGAACCACCCTCTTCACACTCTGAGTATGTCAAAAATCTGAAAGCTAGATTAAAGGAGAGCTATGAGCTAGCTTCTCGCAATGCCATGAAAACAGCTGAGAGAAACAAGCTTCGTTTTGACAGGAAAGTGACGACATCAGACCTAGAAATAGGGGACAGAGTGCTGGTGAGAAATGTTCGTATCCGAGGAAAGCATAAACTCATGGACAAATGGGAAGCTGATGTGTATACAGTAATTAAACGTGCAGGTGATCTTCCAGTTTATACTGTAAGGCCTGAAACCAGAGACGGGCCCATACGTACACTGCATCGTGACCTTCTCCTTCCCTGTGGGTTTCTTCCTCCCTCTGCGCCAGAGGATATCCCTCAGTCTACCCCCGTTCGCAGACCCCGCACACGTCAACATCATGATTGTGAAAGCAATTCTAATGACTTTAACCTTTGTGATGAAGAGAATGATGATTATGGTGGTTGGATTCTGCAACGATCTGGTTCACCAGGGCCATCTAAAGACTCTGCCAGTGACTCCTTCGTTGCACAAGATGGGGCTGTGGAGGAAAAACTAGAACCCGAGGAATTTCCAGATAGTCTATCTGAACCTGTGGAGGAAATCTTAGAAAGTGAGGAACTACTGGATAATCTACCCGGGCCTGTGGAAGAAGTTCTGGTTGATATGTCAGCCTGTGGAAATTTACCTGCTGGAAATATAACTGAGCATCCTGATCCACCCTTACCTGCTGAACCCTCCTTGGAGGTGGATGTTGATCCCATACCATCTTCGGATGCTGCGGCTGATCCTGCAAATGATTCAGTTGAAGTTGTTTCTTCTCTGAGACGTTCTCATAGACACCGAGAACCTCCTCAGCGGTTGCAGTACACTCAGCTAGGCAATCCTTTAATTTCTATAGTGCAAACCCTTTTCCAAAGCCTTTCCTCTGCTTATACTGATGCTCTTACTGTAAAAGGGGCTAACTCACAGTCCCTGTAGGTAGCATGTAGCGGGACGTACATGGATTTAGGGGGGGAGGATGTAACCCAGGTCCCAGTTTCAATTTGTATAATTGAATTGTAATTTATTTCTAAACAGGCTTTTTATCTGTCAGGATTTGTAACTTCTTGTAAGCCAATCAGAGCAGATGCAGGACATGACATAGGTCGCAACAGCTGCATTGGTACCAATCAGCTGATTGACCCAGCTGATTAATACCAGCTGATTGGACCAGCTGATCACAATGTTTGGTGTGTGCAGATGCCAGTTGAACTGCTGCGTACGGATGTGTGGCCATGGGTTGTCGAGTCTGCGGTAATGCTTGAAAGGCAGTTGAGCTTTTGGAATTGGTGAGTTACCTGTTTAATCTGTTGTGACTATGCTCTGCTCTGATTGTGCATTTGGACATGAGATATATATATATATATATGTGACATTTGAAATATGTTGATGTTTGACGCTAACGCTGCAACCTGGAAGTATTTCCTACTCCCGGTGTGAAAGTATTGTTTTGTAGTCTTACTATGAGCTGTTAGTGTTAATTCGTGTCATCTAGATAATGTGCATTTTTAATAACCTAGGGTTAATGATTATTGAATGTACTGAATTTATTGATTAATTATTTGTTTCTCTATTGCTTGAGTTACATGTATGTGTATTAAAATAAGCCTGTATTTATATAGGCCAGGTTTTTTGCCTGAACCGGATCCTATGGATGGCGAGCTAGCTGAATGAAAAAACACTGATCTTCTGCTTCTGCTGCTGCTGCTGGTGTGGCAGGACACCAGCCATAGTCCTCCCTGTGACCCCTTAATGCATGTAGACACGTACACCTATACACACACACACACACTCTCTCTTAACTCATCCCATTTTGCGACAGACTATAAGACTTTTGGACTCTTGGACTCTCGGACTTTTGGACTCTCTTTTGTTTCTTTTTGTTTATGGGTTGAGGCTGGAATAATCTGTGTGTATTAATTAAGTGACATAGGGGGGTTGTTTGTTGGCGTATTGCTAATCAAGTGAATCAGCTGAATTTAAGTGCTGGTACTCATTTAAAGTATCCACAACAGTGTCAATGTAATAGCTTTATCTGGATTGAAAGAACATATGTGGCCAGTATTTGTTTTTTGATTTCTGTGTTTTGTTTGTTTAATTGTTTTGTTTTTTTCTCTAAAATACATGGTACCTTTTTTGCACAACTTCCGTCTCCTGAGTTTCATTAAATTCTGTGCACCAGTTTAATCATTCCCCCTCATTGATAAGAACCCTACAATCTTCTCGCAGTACAGTTACCTACTAGAAATTAAATTAGTCTACTAACTTAACCATATGCTACACTTTTATATCTTATACCTCTAACCCTCTAACCCTCACCCTAACCCTACCCCTAACCCTCTACCCTCTAACCCTAACCCTACCCTCTACCCTCTAACCCTAACCCTCTAACCCTCTACCCTCTAACCCTACCCCTACCCTCTACCCTCTAACCCTACCCTCTACCCTCTAACCCTAACCCTACCCTCTAACCCTAACCCTAACCCTCTACCCTCTAACCCTACCCTCTACCCTCTACCCTCTAACCCTAACCCTACCCTCTAACCCTAACCCTACCCTCTACCCTCTACCCTCTAACCCTAACCCTTTTATATCTTATACCTCTAACCCTCTAACCCTAACCCTACCCTCTAACCCTAACCCTACCCTCTAACCCTAACCCTACCCTCTAACCCTAACCCTCTATCCTCTACCCTCTAACCCTAACCCTTTTATATCTTATACCTCTAACCCTCTACCCTCTACCTCTCTACCCTCTAACCCTAACCCTCTACCCTCTAACCCTCTAACCCTAACCCTACCCCTACCCCTAACCCTAACCCTTTTATATCTTATACCTCTAACCCTCTAACCCTAACCCTCTACCCTCTAACCCTCTAACCCTCTACCCTCTAACCCTCTACCCTCTAACCCTAACCCTACCCCTACCCCTAACCCTAACCCTTTTATATCTTATACCTCTAACCCTCTAACCCTACCCCTAACCCTCTACCCTCTAACCCTCTACCCTCTAACCCTCTAACCCTCTACCCTAACCCTACCCTCTAACCCTAACACTTTTATATCTTATACCTCTACCCTCTAACCCTAACCCTTTTATATCTTATACCTCTAACCCTCTACCAGTGTTCCTGTCAGCAGCAGGTTGCTTACTGTATGAGACTCACATATAACCAGACCCAATAGAACCAGTGGACTGGTTTTAGAGTCTCTGCTGTGGTACTGGACTCTGTTTACTGGACATCGTCTGAATCAGGCTGGAACCTTAAAACATTTCACTGTGTTTCAGATTCTGTCAAACTAACAGAGCTGCAGCCGCTTCCTGTCTGAGCTTTCAAAATAAAACCTTTGTTATTGAGTTCTTATTATTATTATTATTATTATTATTATTATTATTATTATTATTATCAAACAAAGTTGGGGCTGTAAATTACGGGAGATTCCCGGGAGAAAAGACAAAACGGGAGAAATGTGAATTTTGGCAGCTCTGATGTTACTAATATTCATCATGACAGTAAAATAGTCCATCCTGAGTCAATCTACTGCAGTAGAGTAGTAGTTCCTCTCTCAGCCATTAGAAGATGTTGTGAACAGCTGATTATGCATGAAAAAAAAACCCATCATATACCGAGAAACCGCTTTTATTTTGAAAAATACCGTGATATACATTTTTGGTCATACCGCCCAGCACTACTGTTCTTATCATAATGTTTACCCACTCTTTCAGTTCAGGGGGTTTTCCATCATTTAAGTTGTAATTCCTGCCATGATTATGTTGTGTGTTTGGCTCACAGACTGTTTAGAAGAAACAGACGTAACATCCGTGACGTCACCCATTGGTTTGTGGACTGCTGCTCGGAAGCCAATAGTTTCTAATCCAGGCAGCGCCATCTTGAAAATTTCAGGTGCATGCTGGGAAAAATAAAAACACGGATTCTACTTATATGGGCATGAGGCGGGGCCATGGGGCGGAGCGGGGAGGTTGCTATGGTTACGAGGGCTGGATCTCGAGGACATTGGTCAATCAACCTGTCAATCAGGACGTAGCCACGCCCCCTAATGCATACCCTGCTTTATCATCACATATAAAATCAGGGAGGCCAAAATGTCCCAAATGAACATCATACTGCATTGAAGAAGGCTTTAAACTAGCGATTGAGACCATAAACACATTTTGAAAACGTTTACTGAGGTTAGAAATCAAGTGAGAAGTTGGTGAATTCTCCATTGACTTGTATAGAGACGGTCGCCCCCTGGTGGCCTTTTGATAGAATGCAGCTCTAAGTTACTTCTGTCCCCTAGGAGACATAATCTGGGAGGTAATGGTATGGCACTTCCCAACCAGTCGCTCCAGTTGTCCACAACCGTTTTCCAGAAAGCAAAGTACTGGTGTTAAATAATAATAATAATACAATCAAACAAATAATCATCTACATTTTTGATGAAAAGAAAGGTTAAGGCTCTCTACCCCAGAGAGAAAAAACAGATTTCCTCCACTTTAATGTTAAATCAGTTGTAAACTAGGTGATGCATTATTCAAAATATGTTTCTAACATTTATGCTTTCTAATGTCACAACCTTGCATGATTACGTCTATGCATACAGATCATTTTAATGTCTATATGCATACAGAGACTTTTAATATCTATGCATATAGCAACTTTCAGTGTCCACATCCAAGTAAGACACCCTGCCATGAGAAAAAGGGCATTATAGAAGTTCTGATAATATAAAATACAACTGGACACACACAGGTAGCAGACATTTGTCAAGAAAGTGTTGTAAGATTAACCAATACAAGCACTTTAAACATTTCTCCAACACACAATACAATCAAATATAAAATACTAATGATGAGCGGTAACCACGGAAACGGATCAAAACTGTAGTGAAAGGTGTTTTAGGGACAGTCCCAGTAGCAGTAAGAGCACACTGATGCCAGTCCAGCAGCAGCAGGTCCATTAAGGTGCTAAGAAGTGGGCCGAGCCCGGATCTCTCAGGTCCTTTGGGGGGTACGGGGGACGGGGGGGGGGGGCGACTCCTCTCGCCCTCTCCTCGTGTTCTTAAGTGATAACAGCCACAGCCGATGTTCACGCCTCATTTCATTTCATTATCGCGTCCCGTTCGCCTCATCGCCTCAGTTCCCCGGCTACCCTTTCATCTCCCCGTGCAGGCAATCACTCTTAGACAGCAAACATAATGGAGGCGGAGGCTGTGAGGGGGGGGGGGGGAGGGGGAGGGAGAGGGAGGGGGGGGGGGGGGGGTCTAATCCAAGGTTTGTGAAACCAATTTTGCGTGCTCTAAAAAGAATACTCTGGAGACAGAGGACGGGCAAACCACACTTGAAAACTATGCATACATTCACGGAGGATGCTGCGACTCCAAAGCGGCCTTACACTGTTTATCAGCTAACTGAGTGTGACCCCCCCCCCCTCCTCCCCCCCCCCCCCTTCCTCCCCCCATCCCCCCCCTTCCCCAAAGGGACAAATGCAGAAGATACTCAAACTAACTGTCCACATACAACATGATGACTGCTGCTCATTAACAGGAAGTGACAAAGACAATAAAAGCACCTGCTGACAGAACAGGAACTGTGACTTTTATTGTGAAGGCTCCAACAGGAAGCTTTAACTTTAAACAAGAGTGATTAAAAAAACTCAAATAAGTAGAAGTACATTCAAATAAGATAAAAACAGTAAAGTAAGAAAGTATTCTGTTTAAAAGAAGTAAAAGTCCAGTAAAGCTAAGAGAGCAGTATTAATGATGTCACCTGTAGGATCAGTTTATTATAAGGATTATTTTCATTATCAGTTCATTTCTCATTTCATAGTTTATAAAATGCCAGAAATAGTGAAAAATGAAAAATTACTGTTTTCCAAAAAGTCCGAGATGAAAAGATTAGAACATTTTATTTATGAGACGTTTTGTTTCTTTAACATGGAAGAACGTTCACATGTCAGTCAGCTGTAGATTAACTTTTAATATTATACATAATCATATACATATTATTCTACATAATATTATAATATTATAACTTTATTAAAAGCACACAAACAAACAGCTGAGTGACTTCTAATTAAACCAGTTTAATGAGAATGTAATTTAATATTAATAAATCTGTTTTAATTAGTTTACAATCAGCTGATAACCTTCAGTACTACTACTGTAATACTGCAGTACTACTACTGTAATACTGCAGTACTTTTACTGTAATACTGCATACTACATCACTATAATACTGCAGTACTTTTACTGTAATACTGCATACTACATCACTATAATACTGCAGTACTTTTACTGTAATACTGCATACTACATCACTATAATACTGCAGTACTTTTACTGTAATACTGCATACTACATCACTATAATACTGCAGTACTTTTACTGTAATACTGCATACTACATCACTCATAATACTGCAGTACTTTTACTGTAATACTGCATACTACATCACTATAATACTGCAGTACTTTTACTGTAATACTGCATACTACATCACTCATAATACTGCAGTACTTTTACTGTAATACTGCATACTACACCACTCTAATACTGCAGTACTTTTACTGTAATACTGCATACTACATCACTATAATACTGCAGTACTTTTACTGTAATACTGCATACTACATCACTATAATACTGCAGTACTTTTACTGTAATACTGCATACTACATCACTCATAATACTGCAGTACTTTTACTGTAATACTGCATACTACACCACTCTAATACTGCAGTACTTTTACTGTAATACTGCATACTACATCACTATAATACTGCAGTACTTTTACTGTAATACTGCATACTACACCACTATAATACTGCAGTACTTTTACTGTAATACTGCATACTACATCACTATAATACTGCAGTACTTTTACTGTAATACTGCATACTACATCACTCATAATACTGCAGTACTTTTACTGTAATACTGCATACTACACCACTCTAATACTGCAGTACTTTTACTGTAATACTGCATACTACATCACTATAATACTGCAGTACTTTTACTGTAATACTGCATACTACATCACTCATAATACTGCAGTACTTTTACTGTAATACTGCATACTACATCACTATAATACTGCAGTACTTTTACTGTAATACTGCATACTACATCACTATAATACTGCAGTACTTTTACTGTAATACTGCATACTACACCACTCTAATACTGCAGTACTTTTACTGTAATACTGCATACTACATCACTATAATACTGCAGTACTTTTACTGTAATACTGCATACTACATCACTCATAATACTGCAGTACTTTTACTGTAATACTGCATACTACATCACTATAATACTGCAGTACTTTTACTGTAATACTGCATACTACATCACTCATAATACTGCAGTACTTTTACTGTAATACTGCATACTACACCACTCTAATACTGCAGTACTTTTACTGTAATACTACATACTACATCACTATAATACTGCAGTACTTTTACTGTAATACTGCATACTACATCACTATAATACTGCAGTACTTTTACTGTAATACTGCATACTACATCACTATAATACTGCAGTACTTTTACTGTAATACTGCATACTACATCACTCATAATACTGCAGTACTTTTACTGTAATACTGCATACTACACCACTCTAATACTGCAGTACTTTTACTGTAATACTGCATACTACATCACTATAATACTGCAGTACTTTTACTGTAATACTGCATACTACATCACTATAATACTGCAGTACTTTTACTGTAATACTACATACTACATCACTCATAATACTGCAGTACTTTTACTGTAATACTGCATACTACATCACTATAATACTGCAGTACTTTTACTGTAATACTACATACTACATCACTCATAATACTGCAGTACTTTTACTGTAGTACTGCATACTACATCACTATAATACTGCAGTACTTTTACTGTAATACTGCATACTACATCACTATAATACTGCAGTACTTTTACTGTAATACTACATACTACATCACTCATAATACTGCAGTACTTTTACTGTAATACTGCATACTACATCACTATAATACTGCAGTACTTTTACTGTAATACTGCATACTACATCACTATAATACTGCAGTACTTTTACTGTAATACTGCATACTACATCACTATAATACTGCAGTACTTTTACTGTAATACTGCATACTACATCACTATAATACTGCAGTACTTTTACTGTAATACTGCATACTACATCACTATAATACTGCAGTACTTTTACTGTAATACTGCATACTACATCACTATAATACTGCAGTACTTTTACTGTAATACTGCATACTACATCACTATAATACTGCAGTACTTTTACCCCCCCCCCCCCCCCCAGCAGCAGCAGGTCGGTGCAGGTCGGCCTCTCTGGTGCTTCTCATATCTCACCATTTCCAGCTTTCATTGAACGTCAGCTGGTCAGATGGAGCGTGGAACCAGACTCTGAAGACGAAGGACTCTGCTCCAGATCGATAGAACTGATCCAAACTCCTGAACCTGAACCTGCACAGCGTCTGTAAGCTGCACCTGCTGGACACACTGTGACTTCATCATCCTCAGGAGGAAGAGGAAGAGGAGAAGAGAGAGGAACTATTATCATTGAAGAGGCTGGAAACAGAACAGAGAGGTGCACTTCTTCTTTCTTTAACTCTTTTATATTTAAGAGACGTAAAAACAACATTTACACATTTCTTCTCTTCATGTGAATAATTATCATTTTAAAGTTTAGTGCAGCTGAAACACATTTTTATATAAATGTACAAGTTTAACCTGTTAATTCAAAAATCACTCCCTGGAAATGTAGTTATATAAATACCTATTTTATATTTAATAATAATAATTAACCCTTAAACAGGCAGTGTGCACCAGGACATACATACATATGAACATGTTTTATACTTTAATAAGGGAAACATCCTGATGGAGATACAACTCATAACATCTAATATATACAAAATGTTTTTTAAATTATTTGTTTAAATGTTTACGACTGCTAACATTAAATATGTCTGTTTAATGGTTAATAATGAATAATGAACTGAAACTGAAACTTCACTGAAGCAGGTTTACGTCCACATACAGTTAAATTCACATTAAGCTCTTCAGTTAAAAACCTCATATATTATATATATATATATATATATAAATAAATATATTCATGTTCAACATAAACAAATGAAATGAAAATGTTCAGATTCAGAAAACACTGATTTAAATTAAAGAGGTAGAGGTAGTGACCCCTAACCCTAACCCCCCCCCCCCACACACACACACACACACACACACACACACACTCCCTTAATTATATTATCATTATATCAGTGGTATAAAATGATCTTCATATGAGTGAGAAATATTGACCAATAAAAGTTTAACATGACGTAAAACAGGACGTGCTGCAGAGAGAGGTTGAACTTCTGCTTTAATGGCAGCAAAGTGTTCAGGATGAGAGTCAGAGTGTCTGCTGCACAACATTTAAACAGGCAGGAGAAGAAGAAGCTGCTCTCTGCTGCGCTGGACACATTTCACTTAGTTTTACTTTAATTAGTTTTTAGATCAATTGAATCAAACACAGTCCTGATTTTAATGGTTTAAAGTTCATGTGAAGAAGAAACATGAATAAATGTTCATTTACATCAAACCTCAGAAAAACAAATTTTCTTTTATAGTCTGAACTGTTTTAAACTAGGGCTGTCAGCGTTAACGCGTTAATCGCGATTAGATTAATGCAATCCATAACGTGTTAATTTTTTTAATCACATTTTAATGTTGCAAGCCTTTTTGTCCCTTCTCCTCCCCCGTAGACGGCTCCTCTAGCTGTAGCGCTATGCTTTGAAGTGGCCTCCTGCAGTAAACCTACCGCGCTGATGGAAAGTAAGAGAGCTACTGGACTTTTGAACGGCTTGTTTAACTTTAAAACACTTCCAGACGCTTCAGTTGACAAGTCAAAAGTAAAATGCAACCTGTGTCAAACGGAGTTTAACTACCACCGGAGTACGTGGAGTTTGAGTTAGCACCTCCACGCTAAACACCCAGGTGCAGCCAAGCCAGCCTCAGCTCCACCAAAGGACCATTTTGGAGTGTGGGAGTCGCAGCAGAGCCGTGATTGATTCCCAGTTAAGACACTGTGGTAAGAAATGCTTTACATTATGGGCTTAAAACTGCCTTCAAATGGAAAATAACAGGATTTTAAACATGACATTCAAAACGCCATTAATCGTGATTAACTATGGAAATTCTGCGATTAATCGCGATTTAAAAAATGTTATCATTTGACAGCCCTATTTTTAAAGTCTAAATGTCAAACTAGTTTAAAGTGGCTGTTTCTTACTGAGAGTATAAAAGGTGTCATAATGTTTTATTTTATATTAAAAGTGTTCATTGTTTCTGTCCTTCCTTCTTTACTTCCTTCCTTCCTTCTGTCCTTCCTTCCTTCCTTTCTCTCCCTTCCTTCTTTCCTTCCTTCCCTCCTTCCTTCCTTCCTTCCTTCCTTCCCTCCTCTGAACAGAACATTTGACTCTGTGTTATTCAGAGAGGAACTTTTCTGACTGTATAATCTGAGATGAAAGCGTCTGACACCTTTAACTGTGTCCTCTCTCCTCGGTGACACCTTTAACTGTGTCCTCTCTCCTCGGTGACACCTTTAACTGTGTCCTCTCTCCTCGGTGACACCTTTCACTGTGTCCTCTCTCCTCGGTGACACCTTTCACTGTGTCCTCTCTCCTCGGTGACACCTTTCACTGTGTCCTCTCTCCTCGGTGACACCTTTCACTGTGTCCTCTCTCCTCGGTGACACCTTTCACTGTGTCCTCTCTCCTCGGTGACACCTTTCACTGTGTCCTCTCTCCTCGGTGACACCTTTCACTGTGTCCTCTCTCCTCGGTGACACCTTTCACTGTGTCCTCTCTCCTCGGTGACACCTTTCACCGTGTCCTCTCTCCTCGGTGACACCTTTAACCGTGTCCTCTCTCCTCGGTGACACCTTTAACCGTGTCCTCTCTCCTCGGTGTCCTCTCTCCTCGGTGACACCTTTAACCGTGTCCTCTCTCCTCGGTGACACCTTTAACTGTGTCCTCTCTCCTCGGTGACACCTTTAACTGTGTCCTCTCTCCTCTCTGACACCTTTCACTGTGTCCTCTCTCCTCGGTGACACCTTTAACTGTGTCCTCTCTCCTCTCTGACACCTTTCACCGTGTCCTCTCTCCTCGGTGACACCTTTAACTGTGTCCTCTCTCCTCGGTGACACCTTTAACCGCGTCCTCTCTCCTCGGTGACGTCTTTAACCGCGTCCTCTCTCCTCGGTGACGTCTTTAACCGCGTCCTCTCTCCTCGGTGACGTCTTTAACCGTGTCCTCTCTCCTCGGTGACACCTTTAACCGTGTCCTCTCTCCTCGGTGACACCTTTAACCGTGTCCCCTCTCCTCGGTGACACCTTTCACTGTGTCCTCTCTCCTCGGTGACACCTTTAACCGTGTCCTCTCTCCTCGGTGACACCTTGAACCGTGTCCTCTCTCCTCGGTGACACCTTGAACTGTGTCCTCTCTCCTCGGTGACACCTTTAACTGTGTCCTCTCTCCTCGGTGACACCTTTAACTGTGTCCTCTCTCCTCGGTGACACCTTGAACTGTGTCCTCTCTCCTCGGTGACACCTTTAACTGTGTCCTCTCTCCTCAGTGACACCTTTAACTGTGTCCTCTCTCCTCGGTGACACCTTTAACCGTGTCCTCTCTCCTCGGTGACACCTTTAACCGTGTCCTCTCTCCTCGGTGACACCTTTAACCGTGTCCTCTCTCCTCGGTGACACCTTTAACCGTGTCCTCTCTCCTCGGTGACACCTTTAACCGTGTCCTCTCTCCTCGGTGACACCTTTAACTGTGTCCTCTCTCCTCGGTGACACCTTTAACTGTGTCCTCTCTCCTCGGTGTCCTCTCTCCTCGGTGACACCTTTAACCGTGTCCTCTCTCCTCGGTGACACCTTTAACTGTGTCCTCTCTCCTCGGTGACACCTTTAACCGTGTCCTCTCTCCTCGGTGACACCTTTAACTGTGTCCTCTCTCCTCGGTGACACCTTTAACTGTGTCCTCTCTCCTCTCTGACACCTTTCACTGTGTCCTCTCTCCTCGGTGACACCTTTAACTGTGTCCTCTCTCCTCTCTGACACCTTTCACCGTGTCCTCTCTCCTCGGTGACACCTTTAACTGTGTCCTCTCTCCTCGGTGACACCTTTAACCGTGTCCTCTCTCCTCGGTGACACCTTTAACCGTGTCCTCTCTCCTCGGTGACACCTTTAACCGTGTCCTCTCTCCTCGGTGACACCTTTAACCGTGTCCTCTCTCCTCGGTGACACCTTTAACCGTGTCCTCTCTCCTCGGTGACACCTTGAACCGTGTCCTCTCTCCTCGGTGACACCTTGAACTGTGTCCTCTCTCCTCGGTGACACCTTGAACTGTGTCCTCTCTCCTCGGTGACACCTTTAACTGTGTCCTCTCTCCTCGGTGACACCTTTAACTGTGTCCTCTCTCCTCGGTGACACCTTGAACTGTGTCCTCTCTCCTCGGTGACACCTTTAACTGTGTCCTCTCTCCTCGGTGACACCTTTAACTGTGTCCTCTCTCCTCGGTGACACCTTTAACCGTGTCCTCTCTCCTCGGTGACACCTTGAACCGTGTCCTCTCTCCTCGGTGACACCTTGAACTGTGTCCTCTCTCCTCGGTGACACCTTGAACTGTGTCCTCTCTCCTCGGTGACACCTTTAACTGTGTCCTCTCTCCTCGGTGACACCTTTAACTGTGTCCTCTCTCCTCGGTGACACCTTGAACTGTGTCCTCTCTCCTCGGTGACACCTTTAACTGTGTCCTCTCTCCTCGGTGACACCTTTAACTGTGTCCTCTCTCCTCGGTGACACCTTTAACCGTGTCCTCTCTCCTCGGTGACACCTTTAACCGTGTCCTCTCTCCTCGGTGACACCTTTAACCGTGTCCTCTCTCCTCGGTGACACCTTTAACTGTGTCCTCTCTCCTCGGTGACACCTTTAACCGTGTCCTCTCTCCTCGGTGACACCTTTAACTGTGTCCTCTCTCCTCGGTGACACCTTTAACTGTGTCCTCTCTCCTCGGTGTCCTCTCTCCTCGGTGACACCTTTAACCGTGTCCTCTCTCCTCGGTGACACCTTTAACTGTGTCCTCTCTCCTCGGTGACACCTTTCACTGTGTCCTCTCTCCTCGGTGACACCTTTAACTGTGTCCTCTCTCCTCGGTGACACCTTTAACTGTGTCCTCTCTCCTCAGTGACACCTTTAACTGTGTCCTCTCTCCTCGGTGTCCTCTCTCCTCGGTGACACCTTTAACCGTGTCCTCTCTCCTCGGTGACACCTTTAACCGTGTCCTCTCTCCTCGGTGACACCTTTAACTGTGTCACCTGCACTCATCAATATGAATGAGGACGCAGCAGAGCAGACATCTTGTGTTGATGTAGGCCAGCTCTCTGCTCCCCTGCTGCTCCCCTGCTGCTCCCTGTGAGGACAGAGACAGCTAATAAACGGCTGCGTGGGTTTCCCCCGGAGGCTGCCATGATCTCACCGGTTAGACGGAGCCCAGGTATTAAGTGAGAAATGATTATTATAATGATAGTTCTCTTTATTCACTGACACATAGAGAGCTTCACACAGGGCCTTCCTTCCTTCCTTCTGTCCTTTCTTCTTTCTTTCCTTCCTTCCTTCCTTCCTTCCTTCTGTCCTTTCTTCCTTCTTTACTTCCTTCCTTCCTTCCTTCTGTCATTCCTTCCTTCCTTCTGTCCTTCCTTCCTTCTGTCCTTTCTTCCTTCTTTCCTTCCTTCCTTCTGTCCTTCCTTTCTTCCTGCTTTCCCTCCTCTCTTCCTTCTGTCCTTCCTTCCTTCCTTCCTTCCTTCTGTCATTCCTTCCTTCCTTCTGTCCTTCCTTCCTTCTGTCCTTTCTTCCTTCTTTCCTTCCTTCCTTCTGTCCTTCCTTTCTTCCTGCTTTCCCTCCTCTCTTCCTTCTGTCCTTCCTTCCTTCCTTCCTTCCTTCCTTCCTTCTGTCATTCCTTCCTTCCTTCTGTCCTTCCTTCCTTCTGTCCTTTCTTCCTTCTTTCCTTCCTTCCTTCTGTCCTTCCTTTCTTCCTGCTTTCCCTCCTCTCTTCCTTCTGTCCTTCCTTCCTTCCTTCCTTTCTCTCCCTTCCTTCCTTCCTTCCTTCCTTCTGCTATGATCTCACCGGTTAGACGGAGCCCAGGTATTAAGTGATAAATGATTATTATAATGATAGTTCTCTTTATTCACTGACACATAGAGAGCTTCACTAGTCAAGTCAAGTTTTATTTATAAAGCACATTTAAAAACAACCTCAGTTCAACCAAAGTGCTGTACAGATATTAAAATACAATACACACACACACACACACACACACACACACACACACACACACACACACACAGACACACACACAGACACACACACAGACACACACACACACACACACACACACACACACACACACACACAGACACACACACAGACACACACACACACACACACACACACACACACAGACAAACCTGATCCATTAGAGATCCTCTGTGAACATGTGTATCTTCCACTGGTCAGAGCCTCACTAAGGCGAGGCAGCTTTATTTATACACAGCATTTACTCCACGTGCTTTATATAAAACACACTTTTAACAGTAAGAACCGGGAACAAAAAACATACAATTAAAAAGGTAAATGAATAAAACCCAGTTATTAAAACATTGGAAACATTTAAAACATACAATTACAAAAAAAAAGAAACCAGTTAAAACAAAGTACAGAAAGAGAGAGAAAATAAAAAGCTGGAATAAAAATAGAGCATAACATGTGAGAGTGCAGCATAAAATCATTAAAAGGACAAATGAAAGATTAAAATGTTAAAGCTCAGGAGAAGAGAAATGTTTTTAACCTGGATTTAAACATGATTTCAGTTCTGCTGGTAGTTTGTTCCAGTTGTGTAAAAGCTGCTTCATCATGTTTAGTCTGAACTCTGGGCTCAACTATCTGACCTGAGTCAGTAGATCTCAGAGCTCTGGGCTCAACTATCTGACCTGAGTCAGTAGATCTCAGAGCTCTGGGCTCGACTATCTGACCTGAGTCAGTAGATCTCAGAGCTCTGGGCTCAACTATCTGACCTGAGTCAGTAGATCTCAGAGCTCTGGGCTCGACTATCTGACCTGAGTCAGTAGATCTCAGAGCTCTGGGCTCAACTATCTGACCTGAGTCAGTAGATCTCAGAGCTCTGGGCTCAACTATCTGACCTGAGTCAGTGTGAAGACTTTAGAGCAGTAGTAACATAATGACTCCAACACACTGTTACAAAGCAGAGCAGAGACCAACAGAGACAGGAAGGAAGAACATTCAATACATTTTAAAGTCAAACGCATTGTTGTGGTTTCACTGTGAGAGCAACGTTAATGAAGACGTTATATCATAAAACATGTTTGTGCTTTAGTCAATCAATCAATCTTTATTTATAAAGCGCCAAATCACAACAAAGTTATCTCCAAGCTCTTTCCACATAGAGCAGGTCTAAACCGAACTCTTCAGGTTTTAACTTTAAAGAGACCCAACATGGGTGCGCAGGTGGTAGAGTGGTTAGAGCGCATACCATATACACAGCCGACCCCGGTTCGAATCCCGATCAGAGGTCCTTTGCTGCATGTCACACCCCCCCCCCTCTCTCTTCCATGTTTCCTGTCTATCTACTGATAAATAAAGGTGTCTATGCCAACATCCCAACATTCCCACATGAGTCACAGTGGAGAGAGTCATTGAGCTGCTGGTTGTATAGATATGAGTGATGACACACACAAAGCTTCAGAAAGCCTCCAGATGTCCAACACGAGTTCATCGAGTTCATCACTGAGGAACTAAACGTCGCTATAATGAAACCAATCATTGGCTCCTTCTTCTCTGTAACAGAAGTCTTGATGTCGTCCATCTCTCTCTCCCAGCGTCGCAGCTTGTTGATCGATGTGTGTTTAGTTGCCCTGGATCCTCGCGGCCCGGGTGGCTTCCTCTCCCGCAGACAGGAAGTCGATGAGGAGCGGCGGTGGAGCGTCATCGCCCTCGGCCCCGACCGGCTAAAGTAAAGGCTTTGGTTGGCTGCTGGTGATGTCACAGTTGTAGCCGCTGCGTCCCTGGTGGGGAGGAGCTCTCACTCTGCAGGTGCTGCTATCGGATCAGAGATGTCCTCCGGCAGCCAAAACACACATTAATCCTGCACTGAGCCGCCGTGCTGTGCCGAGCGCCATTACTGGTCAGGTGACATGCGGCAGGGGGACAGTTATCAGTGCCGTGACTGCCTAATGACTTTTTAAGCTGCTCTGCGGAGACAATGGCTCCCATTAATCCAGTGGAGAGTGGCGGTGTAAGATGCAGCGTGTGCTTCTCTCCACCTGGACGCCGCTCAACAAACACTTTCACTTCTTTATTTTAAGGAGTCGTCGGTTAATTGAACGGAGCTGTGAGTTTGTGTGGAGTTATGATACAGCGGCGTTCTGGCTCCCTCTCACACTAATTAACATAATTTAACACTGAGGCTAAAACATTGTGCTCTAAAATGAATCACTGCTGACAACTGTGACTTCATGACATGATAACAGAGTCCAGCAGTCGGTTTGACTTCATGTTCTTCTATTCTAGTGACTCATAATAAAGAAGTTTTTCAGTTCAGAGCGACTGCTGTCTCTTCTCTTATAATTGTGTCTTTCTCTGCTGGAGGACAGGATGGAGGTCAGGGTGCTCGCAGCCAATGGCGGAGCTACAAAAGTCTCAGACGGAGGCTGATTAACAGCGAGGCGCTCGGCCATCACAGCTCTCTGCTGTGGGTTTAATGGAGAACAGCTATAAGCTCCCAGCTGACTCTTCATAAAGGAAGCTCTGTTTATACCCACTGTTCTGCTCTCATCAACCTGCAGCAGATTAAACTCACTCTCTGTTAGGAAGATGAAGCATGGAGGTGTGTTAATAAAGTTAATAAAGCTGATTAATGGTTATAATCAGCTTTATTAACTTTATTAACACTAATAACACACAGGAGGAATTTAACCTTTAATTAAAATCAGCTGTAACAAGGTGTGCTAGCAGTAGGCCTGGAGGTCAGTACTCCAGTGGTCCCAACCTTTTTCTTGAGGGACCCACATTTTCACCCCCCCCCCCACCCCCAAACACACACACACACACACAATTACTTCATAACTTATTTTATATGAAAAACAGTATTTATTATATTTCAATATATTCACTGCTAATATCAAATATAATAAAAGCACTAGCAGCATGGAACAATGAGGGGGGGGTGCTGTGTGAAATTACAATATATAAACTTCAGAACTTAAAGTTTTAGGAGCACATTTTTCAGTTTTTTTTCTGTATTATTGTATCTGTATTTAGGGGCTCAGGAGGTAGAGCAGTCGTCCTCCAATTGGAAGATTGGTGGTTCGATTCCCAGCTCCTCCTGTCCACATGTCCATGTGTCCATGTGCAAGACACTTAACCCCTAATTGCTTCCGTTGCTACGCCAACGGCGTATGAATGAGAATGAATGGTTAACTTCCTCCTGATGAGCAGGTTGGCACCCTGCGTGGTAGCTCCTGCCATCAGTGTATGAATGTGTGTGAATGGGTGATATGACATGTGATGTAAAGCGCTTTGAGTGGTAGCAAAGACTAGAAAGGTGCTATATTAGTACAGAACATTTACCATTATTCTGAGCTCCTTTCCCAGGCAGCCTGTCCTTGGATGAGAGCTCTGAGGCTGTATTTGCTGACCCAGTGATGTGATGTCTGCTGTGAGTCACTTCCTGTCTTTGCTTTGATGGAGACCGGAGCGCTGAATGCAGTCTGAATCTGGTGATCACATGATGAGCAGACGCGGAGCCACTCTTGGTCCTTTCACAAGCCAAAACCGCTTGTATCCATGTTCAGTATAAAACCGCTTACTGAGAGATTTAGACTTTATATCCATAAGCTCATCCTCAGCCTGGAGGTACATGGGTCCATCACCCATGAGTCTTTTGAGACATGTTGATTAATATCCATCTCCTCCATGTGATGACCAAAGCATCAGGTAACTCCCCCCCGACTGTTCCTGTAGCAAAGGAAACGGTTGCAGGTCTCCCTTTGCCAATTTATTCTTTCTATACTCCAAACACATCCGCTGTCTCTTTGATCTCCATTACGTTAACATCCGCAGCCTGCATGTGTTCGTTTGTCTCGTTGTACAGACTGAACATCTCCACCAGATATCAGTCTTTATGACCAACTCATCTGTCATTCGTTGGATAGTTTTTGGTTATGACCGGTTAAGAGTTCCTTTATTTGTTTTTTTTTGTTTTTTTTAAAGATTGTGTTGGCATAGACACCTTTATTAATCAGTAGATTGACAGGAAACATGGAAGAGAGAGGGGGGGGTGACATGCAGCAAAGGACCTCCGATCGGGATTCGAACCGGGGTCAGCTGCGTATATGGCATGCGCTCTAACCACTCGACCACCTGCGCGCCTTTATTTGGTTTTCAAGTTCCATGAAACGCACCAACACTCTGTCCTGGGACAAGCAGCACACTTCAGTATGAAGGAGGAGCATCTGGTGCAAAGAGCCGTTTGCTGACTGGATGAGCTTGCTGGATCATTGCAGCGGCTCCATCTCTGCAGCATGCAACTACAGTCTGATAGGAAGTACGTATCAACTACACTGAATGTCCTCCTCTAGTTGTGGTGTCTGTGAGATTAACAGACAGGAATGTCCTGATTTAACTTGGTTTCCTCATCGTACTGTACATATACAGCGAGAGTTGCCTCCTCTGCCACACTGGTAGTTTCATCCAGCTGGACTGAAAACGGGCCTGTCCAGCGTGTTCTCAACGTTTCCATTCTGTCGATTCTGTCTTTCACTGTTACTGGACAGTACAGTCTTAAATTTGTTAGACACTTGCGGTCCACATAGTATCTCAGCAAGTTTAAGCCATGGGCGGAGCGGGGAGGTTGCTATGGTTACGAGGGCTGGATCTGGAGGACATTGGTCAATCAACCTGTCAATCAGGACGTAGCCACGCCCTAATGCATACCCTGCTTTATCGTCACATATAAAATCAGGGAGGCCAAAATGTCCCAAATGAACATCATACTGCATTGAAGAAGGCTTTAAACTAGCGATTGAGACCATAAACACATTTTGAAAACGTTTACTGAGGTTAGAAATCAAGTGAGAAGTTGGTGAATTCTCCATTGACTTGTATAGAGACGGTCGCCCCCTGGTGGCCTTTTGATAGAATGCAGCTCTAAGTTACTTCCTGGTTGGCTTCATTTCAGAGGACCAGAACTCCCCACCTGAATAAAACTGTCTTTAATGTTTTGGGGCCTGTTTGTGACAAGTTTCCTTTTTCTGAGGAAAACCTCTTTGGGTTTACCCACCGTCGCTCCAGCTTGCAGGGTTTCAAACTTTCATTTCCAGTTTCTCACTGAAAAAGATGCATTCAGCTCTGAGTTTATCCATTGCGTATATGAAGCCAAACTCAGTGTAACTCTCATGGTTACACTTTGATGACTCCTTTTACACACTGTGACACTAATACTCTACAGCTGCTGTCATCAAACACAGACATCATATGTACAGCATACAGAACTTTGACATATTTTAAAATGATGAAAGAACTCATCTCAGAATGAACAAACTGTATTATTATATAATAATGCCAGTGCTATTTTTGGGCCATAGTTGATATTTGTAGTCAGATCTATAAATCCTTCATGCTGCTGTGAGCTGGAGCGATAAGGACTCAGAGTGATCAGATATATGACGGCTGCTCTGACACCACATCTAATAAAGCTGCTGCTCAGCCGACGCTTTGCTTCATTATTTGGCCGGCAGCGATTTTCAATAACAATTCAACAGCCTCGGGTTATATGTTCAACGATTCCCCTCCGAGAAGGAAAGAGAGCGTGAGACCCGGAGCTGTGGATCTATCTGTACGCTTAAATAAACTCTTTGTGTAAACGCACCGTTGGACGGACCGACCCGTCCTCGCGTCACCTTCACTGCCGCTCGTTAATTGGATTCTGCTTCGTCGCTGCCTTCAAGGACAAACTGTGGCGGTCATGATCTCAAACAGCTGATTCAGATCTGCTGCTGTTTAAAACCTCCAAACTCTTCTTCTTACAGTTTAATGTTGTTCCACTTAGAAGAGAAGAAGTATTAATTAAAGTCTTAAATGGAAGAAAGACATGAGTCATATTGAGATGATTACACTGTTCAACCAAAGAAGAAAAAGAAAAACTGAGCAAATACAAAAAATACCAAAAATAAAACAAAATGATGAGTCGGGAATCAAAGTACAGATTTATTCATACAGGTACACAGAGCTTTATTCATGTTACAGCATTTACTTTTTATAACATCTGATTTAAATATGCAGCAAATATAGAAACAGGAATCTTGTCCTCCAATTGGAAACCAAGTTTTATATTTCCATGTGCTAAAATCAAAGTGCTTCGGCCATTATATCATATTATATTATATTATGTTATATTATATAATATATTACCTATATAATACCTATATCTATATTATAGGTGAGCCAATAAAAGGTCCTGGTTCATCTACAAGAGAAAAACAGATATGTAAATGTAAATGAAAGCTGTGCTGTGACTCTTCTAACCCGACCAGGTTTGACTTCTGGTTGGAGCTTCCAGATGTGACGGAGTTATTTCTACATTTAGCTTTTTAGATGCTGTGTCACTAATAATTATCCCTTAACTCTTTATTGGGCAAATAATTATATTTGGTAACTTCTGTAAATATCCCAAAATATCCTTTCTTCCTTCTTTCCTTCCTTCCTTCCTTCCTTGCCTCCCTTTCTATTTTCCTTTCCTTTCTCTTTTCCTTTCTCCCTCCCTCGTTCCTCATTTCCTCCGTCCTTCCTTCCATCTGTCCTTCCTCCCTCCTTCCTTCTCTCCTCCCTTCCTTCTTTCCTTCCTCCGTCCTTCCTTCCTTCCTTTCCTTCCTTCCATCTGTTCTTCCTCCCTCCCTCCTTCTCTCCTCCCTTCCTTCTTTCCTTCCTCCATCCCCTTTCTTCTTCCTTCCTTCCTTCCTTCCTTCTTTCTTCCCTTCCTCCCTCCCTCCTTCTGTCTTTCTTTCCTCCCCCATACCTTCCTTCCTTCCTTCTTTCCTCCGTCCTTCCTTCCTTTCCTTCCTTCCTCCCTCCTTCCCTTCCTTCTTTCCTTCCATCCTTCCTTCCTTCCTTCCTTTCAATGAGTGTCCTATAAAGGGTTAAAGATACAGTCATATATTTATGAGGAATATTCCTTTATTCTCTGCCTGTGTGGTAGAAGTGAGATCAGTGTTCAGGGTTTATATGGTTGTAATAAAGCAGAGCTCATACAGACTGAATTTAACTAAAAACAAGTTTAAATCTGGAGGAATTTAGATAATTTAGCTTTACATAACGCTCAGAGATAATAAATGTTGGTAAGATGATGAATCCATAAATCAGTTAAACTAGATTTAAAAGCAGCATCAGGTTTGTTAAAATGTACATTTAGTATTTTTGTTGGTTTTATATCATTTAAATGACATTTGCACCATTTTTTACCAAAAGTCAGACTGAATGCTCCTGAAAATGTCAAATGGTGTAACCACAAAAGAATGATAGATATTAAATATGTGATCAGCTACAGTGTGTTTAAGTGGACTTATACTAATAATGACTTCATTTAAAACATGTAAATGTTTCCTGGTCTCCATGGCAACCAGATGAAATGTAATATTTAGAACAATAGTATTCCATTAGCTTTATTTAATATAAAAGTTATAATGTAATTACGGTAGACTAGCTACTACAGAAAGTAAGAGAGCTACTGGACTTTTGAACGGCTTGTTTAACTTTAAAACACTTCCAGACGCTTCAGTTGACAAGTCAAAAGTAAAATGCAACCTGTGTCAAACGGAGTTTAACTACCACCGGAGTACGTGGAGTTTGAGTTAGCACCTCCACGCTAAACACCCAGGTGCAGCCAAGCCAGCCTCAGCTCCACCAAAGGACCATTTTGGAGTGTGGGAGTCGCAGCAGAGCCGTGATTGATTCCCAGTTAAGACACTCTGGTAAGAAATGCTTTACATTATGGGCTTAAAACTGCCTTCAAATGGAAAATAACAGGATTTTAAACATGACATTCAAAACGCGATTAACTATGGAAACTCTGCGATTAATCTCGATTAAAAAAATTAATCGTTTGACAGCCCTAGCATATATATATTTATATCTATACTGTATATATATATATTGATGTCTGCTTGCCTGCATTAATCAATCTGCATGAAATCATCTGTTTTAATGTTCATCTGTGAGTAATGATGACTTAATAACTTAATAATATAATATAATATTACCGTTTATATAGATATGATTAGATATATGTCAGGAGCAATCTTTAATATTAATATATAATAATATATAATTACACCTGATTCATTATTAACTCAATATAAATGATAAATCCACAGCATCAAACCTTCATGTATGAATCATTATCAGCTAACGTGACCCTCAACTGTTACCACTTTATTTTAATGTCATTATTATAATAATACTTTAAACCACGCTGGACTTTAGTGTGTCTTCATCTGCATCGTGTTATTCAGTTATTCAGTTTTAATGACACATCGCTGGTAGTTACAGGTTTTTAAAAATCAGACACAAAGAACTTAAAAAACTTGCAAAATTTATTAAAATAGCAGAAATATTCACAAAATAACTGCAAAATCCTGAAAGACATAAAGTAGAAGCTTCAGAGCAGCGGTATTAGAAGTCATATAGAAACCATAGACTGTATAAAAGAAACGGACGTAACGTTTGTGGACTGCTGCTCAGAAGCCAATAGTTTCTAATCTAGGCAGCGCCATCTTGAAAATTTCAGGTGCATGCTGGGAAAAATAAAAACATGGATTCTACTTATATGGGCATGAGGCGGAGCCATGGGCGGAGCGGGGAGGTTGCTATGGTTACGAGGGCTGGATCTCGAGGACATTGGTCAATCAACCTGTCAATCAGGACGTAGCCACGCCCTAATGCATACCCTGCTTTATCGTCACATATAAAATCAGGGAGGCCAAAATGTCCCAAATGAACATCATACTGCATTGAAGAAGGCTTTAAACTAGCGATTGAGACCATAAACACATTTTGAAAACGTTTACTGAGGTTAGAAATCAAGTGAGAAGTTGGTGAATTCTCCATTGACTTGTATAGAGACGGTCGCCCCCTGGTGGCCTTTTGATAGAATGCAGCTCTAAGTTACTTCCTGGTTGGCTTCATTTCAGAGGACAGGAACTCCCCGCCTGATAGAAACCAGGTTTAATGATCAACGAGCCAAAATGAAAACATCCATCATCATCTTTAAGACACGCTTTTATTTTGAAATTCCAGCCCGAGCACGCAGAGTTGTGAAAGAGAATCAGAAATCCTGCTTTAATGTATAAAAATAGAAACTTTAGACATTTTAAAGCTCACTATATTAACATGTGGTACTTCATAGTGAACAGGAGGAATATCTATTTTTAATTTATAAGCAGACAGGAAGTGATTGTGTTTAACCCTCGTGTCGTCCTCCCGGGTCAAATTGACCCCGTCTAGTTCTTCTTTCCTCCCTCCCTTCCTTTCTTCCTTCTTTTCCTCCCTTCTTCCTTCCTTCCCTCCTTCCTTCCTCCCTCCTTTCCTTCCTTCTTTCCTCCCTCCTTTCCTTCCTTCTTCCTTCCTCCCTTCCTTCCTCCCTCCTTTCCTCCCTTCTTCCTTCTTTCCTTTCCTTTCCTCCCTCCTTTCCTTCCTTCTTCCTTCCTCCCTTCCTTCCTCCCTCCTTTCCTTCCTTCTTCCTTCTTTCTTTTCCTCCCTCCTTTCCTTCCTTCTTCCTTCCTCCTTTCCTTTCCTCCCTCCTTTCCTTCCTTCTTCCTTCCTCCCTTCCTTCCTCCTTTCCTTCCTCCCTCCTTTCCTTGCTTCTTCCTTCTTCCTTCCTCCCTACTTTCCTTCCTTCCTCCCTCCCTTCCTTCCTTCCTTGACTCGAGGACAACAGGAGGGTTAAATCAGCTGTGATATCGTCTCACACACTTTGTGATTTACAGCCTTATAGTAAACAAACTCACACACACACACACACACACACACACATATACTGCAGACAGTCAGCTGTGTGTGGGAGGGAACACACACACACACAGACACACACACACACACACACACACAGACACACACACACGTCTTTGTGTTTACAGGTGGATGAAGGTCTTACTGTTATTTGCTTGTTTGCTTTTTTTAAATTCCTCATCAGGTTGATTAGGGTTTGTGTTTAAGGCTGTGACACACACACACACACACACACACAGACACACACACACACACACACACACACACACACACACACACACACACACACACAGGTAGAGCACCACCCACTCACTCATTTCATATCAGCTGTAAGGAGACAAAGAAACATGAAGCTCAGCTGATTTCACTCCACATGTTGATGCTCAGAGACTCTTTTTCCTGTCAGAGAGGGGGGGGGGGTGATGGGGAGAGAGAGAGAGAGAGAGAGAGAGAGAGAGGGAAGAGGATGATGGGGAGAGAGAGAGAGGGAAGAGGATGATGGGGAGAGAGAGAGAGAGAGAGGGGGGTGATGGGGAGAGAGAGAGAGAGGGGGGGGTGATGGGGAGAGAGAGAGAGAGAGAGAGAGGAGGATGAGGATGAGGAGAGAGAGAGAGAGAGAGAGAGAGAGAGAGAGAGAGAGAGAGAGAGAGAGGAGGATGATGAGGATGATGAGGAGAGAGAGAGAGAGAGAGAGAGAGAGAGAGAGAGAGAGGAGGATGATGAGGAGAGAGGGAGCGGGGCTGCAGCTCACAGTGAGGGAGTGTCGACGTGGGAGCGTTTCACTCCTTCACACCGCTGCTCTCTTTTTTCTCTCTCTCTCTCTCTCTCTCTCTCTCTCTCTCTCTCTCTTTCTGTCCTTCCCTCCATGCTGGAAGCGTCTCCTCTGCTCTCGTCTCTCCGGACTGTGATCACTCTGCTGTGGATGTACTCTCGTGCTGCGCTCGGCTCAGTCATGTCTCCGCTGCTGCGTCTCCTCTGGCTGCACATCCTGAGCGCGTCCAGCGCCGCGTCCGCCGCCTCTCACCGTGAGTACACCGACCCCACACTCCTCTGCGCGTGTGTGTGTGTGTGCGTGTGTGTGTGTGTGTGCGTGTGTGTGTGTGCGTGCGTGTGGTGGGGCGGCTGTGCTCCTCCGGTATTGTCTTCAGGAAGGTCAAAGTGTGATTGGCTGTGAGTCTGCAGGTGTTGGTCCAGGTGATTTTATTCTTGTGTGTGTGCGCGTGTGTGCGTGCGTGCGTGTGTGTATGCGTGTGTGTGTGTGTGTGCGTGTGTGTGTGTGTGTAAAAGTTGAGGCTTTGTCAGAGTCGTGAATTTAACGTCCAGACTCGATCAGACACGCGGTGAAGTTTCCCGCCTCCACTAGAGGGCGACTGTGAGTCAGAGGCTTAAATCACCAATCAGTCAATATTCAATAATCATCAAAGGACTGAGAGACAGAGCGCGCGCAGTTAATCAATCAGCTGATGATGTTTCATATCTGCTAAAACTGCTGTCCATGATTTTATATTTTTTAAAGTTAAATGTTATTATTATTATTATTATATGAAATGCAATAATATCACATCTTCACATTGTGTATGGAGTCAGGTATTAATAAATACATTCTAATATAAATCTTATTATTATCAGCTTGTTTTAAAAAGTGTTTTATTAATAAATGTTTATATTCATTTAGATGATTTAAACAGATGAATTATGAATTTTACTGAAACTCACAGAGACGTTATATAATCATCAAAAGTCCATAAATGTCTTTAAAGTGAATGAATAACAGGTTTAAATGTGTTTAAAGGTTTAATCTGTATAAATAAAATGATAGATTTAATAGAGTGATGACACAGAGAGGTTTTATTAATTAAAATCAAACATGTGGAGAACACGGTGACTTCTCTCCTACAGATCAAATATAATAATTATTATTATAATACAAGAGGAGACATAAAGCTGTGGACTGACTTCCTGTTTGTGTGAAATGTGAAGAATAAAAGTTACTGAATGATTTAAACACTTTTAAACTTTATGTATCTGTAGATGAAACACGTGATTATCAGCTCAACGCTTCAATTCATACTTTTATTTATTATTTATTGTCCAGTCTCTTAAACAGACAGGAGTGGAAAATAAGCTTTTTATTATTCTTTTTATTTACTTTACTTACTTTTTATGTTCTCAGGCATCACATCACATTTCCACAAGTCATCATTTATCATATTTAGTATATTATGAAATCCACTTCATTCACTTCTATCAGACAGGAGAGTCAAATATAAAAAATATAACAGTGAAGCAAGGCTAGGAAAGGAGGAAAGGAGGGAGGAATTAAGGAATGGAGGGAGGGATGAAGGAAGAAATGAAGGAAAGGAGGAAGAAGGAAGGAAGGAAGGTAGTAAGAAGGAGGGAAAGGAGGGAGGAAGGAAGGAAAGATGGAAGGGAGGAACGAAGGAAGGAAAGGAAAGAGGGAAGGGAGGAAGGAAGGAAGGAAGGAAGGAAGGAAGGACAGAGGAAAGAGGGAAGGAAGGAAAAATATATATATCTCCTTTCCTGCAGCTTGTGAGCCAGTATATATACATATATATATATATATATATATATATATATGTATATATATATGTATATATATATATATATATATATGTGCATTTAGTTGCTTTTATTAATGTAGGCTATAGAAAATATAAATGTATGTCCTGGTGCACTTTGCTTGTTTAAGGGTTAACCGTCACACACTGTTCATATTATATATTATATATTTTAGTTTTTAGTTTTTCCATCACTAAACATCTCCTATCACACACCATCATGTCCTATTTTACCTCAGACATTCACCTTTTACACACTCTGTCTTTATTCTGTCCTCCCTACGTTTAACTGACTGTCTCATTTAGCATATATTTATATATTTATATATTTATCATATTATAATAACGTGATCGTCTCTTCCTGCTTTTAAAGCTGCATTAAAGTCAAATTATGTCATTTTTTGAATTGTTCAGATTGTTCTAGCTCTACTATTGTTTTGCCTTTTACTCATTTTGTCATGATATCGACTAAAATCTCACTGTGTAAATATATTTAGTGAACGCTCCAACAGTCAATATCATGGCTAATAATATATATAATATATCCATATTGAGCTATTTGGTCAAATATATTATAATATTTGATTTTATCCATATCACTCAGCCCGAGGCTCCAGTCTTTACTACTGTTAACCTTCATATACTTTATATATATCATCATATACTGTTCATCTTCATCATCACATACTGTTCATATATTATATATTTTAGCTTTTACTCCACTAAACATCTCCTATCACACAACATCATGTCCTATTTTACCTCACACATGAAAATATAACAATTATTGTGTATTTTGGGTCACTTCAGCTCCTAAAATTTCAGAATAAAAGCACATTTAGGGTGTTGTTACAGCTCTAAAAAGTAAAAATTAGAGCCTGGACATTATGTAAGGGTTAACATATTTTCATTTTGGTGCATTTTGAGCCACTTTAAGTCATCAAACCCCAGAGTAAAAGAACATCTGGTTTGAGTTTACAGCTGTAAGGGTTCAAATAGTCCTCATAACTATTATTATATTAAAACTATTAACTATTCATTTCACTACAACACATGGACATCCACTCCAAGGAAGGAAGGAAGGAAAGGAGGGAGGAAGGAGGGAGGGAAAGGAGGGAAAGGAGGGAGGGAGGAAGGAAGGAGGGAAAGGAGGGAGGAAGGAGGGAAGGAAGGAAGGAAAGGAGGGAGGAAGGAGGGAGGGAAGGAAGGGAAAGGAAAGGAAAGGAAAGGAAAGGAAAGGAGGGAGGAAGGATGGGAGGGAAGGAAGGAAAGAAAGGAGGAAGGAAGGAGGGAAAGGAGGGAAAGGAGGGAGGGAGGAAGGAAGGAGGGAAAGGAGGGAGGAAGGAGGGAAGGAAGGAAGGAAAGGAGGGCGGAAGGAAGGAAAGGAAAGGAAAGGAAAGGAAAGGAAGGAAGGAAAGGAGGGCGGAAGGAAGGAAAGAAGGAAAGGTAGGAGGGAAGGAGGACATAGATACAGAGATAATCTGACCCAGAACAGCCTCAATAACAAACATTAGTAGCTTCTATACTAAAATATAACATTTCATATATTTTCATTTTGGTGCATTTTAGGTCACTTTAGGAAAAGTCATCAAATTTCAAAATAAAAGACATTTGTGGTGTTTTTATAAGCTGTTAAATTAAACCTGAACAGGAAGTAAGGGGGGTTTAAATAAAATACATTTCAGCTCTATATTAATAATCTTTATATTTCAGCTCTATATTAATAATCTTTATATTTAAGCTCTATATTAATAATCTTTATATTTAAGCTCTATATTAATAATCTTTATATTTAAGCTCTATATTAATACTCTTTATATTTCAGCTCTATATTAATAATCTTTATATTTCAGCTCTATATTAATAATCTTTATATTTCAGCTCTATATTAATAATCTTTATATTTCAGCTCTATATTAATAGTCTTTATATTTCAGCTCTATATTAATCATCTTTATATTTCAGCTCTATATTAATAATCTTTATATTTCAGCTCTATATTAATAATCTTTATATTTCAGCTCTATATTAATAATCTTTATATTTAAGCTCTATATTAATACTCTTTATATTTCAGCTCTATATTAATAATCTTTGTATTTCAGCTCTATATTAATAATCTTTGTATTTCAGCTCTATATTAATAATCTTTATATTTCAGCTCTATATTAATATTCTTTATATTTCAGCTCTATATTAATATTCTTTATATTTAAGCTCTATATTAATAATCTTTATATTTCAGCTCTATATTAATACTCTTTATATTTCAGCTCTATATTAATAATCTTTGTATTTCAGCTCTATATTAATATTCTTTATATTTCAGCTCTATATTAATAATCTTTGTATTTCAGCTCTATATTAATATTCTTTATATTTCAGCTCTATATTAATATTCTTTATATTTAAGCTCTATATTAATAATCTTTATATTTAAGCTCTATATTAATAATCTTTATATTTCAGCTCTATATTAATAATCTTTATATTTAAGCTCTATATTAATAATCTTTGTATTTCAGCTCTATATTAATATTCTTTATATTTCAGCTCTATATTAATATTCTTTATATTTAAGCTCTATATTAATAATCTTTATATTTAAGCTCTATATTAATAATCTTTATATTTCAGCTCTATATTAATATTCTTTATATTTCAGCTCTATATTAATAATCTTTATATTTAAGCTCTATATTAATAATCTTTATATTTCAGCTCTATATTAATAATCTTTATATTTAAGCTCTATATTAATAATCTTTATATTTAAGCTCTATATTAATAATCTTTATATTTCAGCTCTATATTAATAATCTTTATGAGAGGGGAAACACCTTAGCAACGGCCTTAGCAACAAACAGCTGTTTATGGGAATCACAACAAGCCGACGTATAACTAGAAATAAAATAAATGTTACACAAAAAGATCTTAAATAAAACAGTTTGGTTAGTGTGTCAGTAATAAAAGCAGGTCTGCCTTCACGTGCACGCTGAGCGCACGTGAAGTTTCACCAGCAGCGAGTGTACAGAGACGTAGACAAACCTGATTTATACCCAGGCGGGGAGTTCAGGTCCAACCAGGAAGTAACTTAGAGCTGCATTCTATCAAAAGGCCACCAGGGGGCGACCGTCTCTATACAAGTCAATGGAGAAGTAACTTAGAGCTGCCTTCTATCAAAAGGCCACCAGGGGGCGACCGTCTCTATACAAGTCAATGGAGAATTCACCAACTTCTCACTTGATTTCTAACCTCAGTAAACGTTTTCAAAATGTGTTTATGGTCTCAATCGCTAGTTTAAAGCCTTCTTCAATGCAGTATGATGTTCATTTGGGACATTTTGGCCTCCCTGATTTTATATGTGACGATAAAGCAGGGTATGCATTAGGGGGCGTGGCTACGTCATTGACAGGTTGATTGACCAATGTCCTCCAGATCCAGCCCTCGTAACCATAGCAACCTCCCCGCTCCGCCTCATGCCCATATAAGTAGAATACGTGTTTTTATTTTTCCCAGCATGCACCTGAAATGTTCAAGATGGTGCTGCCTAGATTAGAAACTATTGGCTTCCGAGCAGCAGTCCACAAACCAATGGGTGACGTCACGGATGTTACGTCTGTTTCTTTTATACAGTCTGTGTTTAATCCTGACTTAACCCTCAGCGCTGTCTTCATTAATTCTCACTATTTATCAGATTTCTGCTCGTTTCTTGCGTCGGACTAACGATCGTCAGCGCTGGTGATCAAACCTGAAGCATCTCTACACATCAGAAAGTGATCACATGATGCAGAAGTCATGACATCACTCTCCGTGTGTCTCCTGAGCCAATGAGCTGAGCTGAAGTGACAGCTGCGTTACTCATTCATGACGCTCCCGTGCTTCTCAGACGCAGCCGCTGATGAAGACTGACGCGCCGCGCTGAGATGAAACACTCAGACGCTCTCATATCTACCTCTGAGACAACAGCTGTGTGTGTGTGTGTGTGTGTGTGTGAGTGTGTGTGTATGTGTGTGTGTGTAGAGGGGGGGGCACATCCATCATGGTCAGGTGACACCAATGATAGCAGCCAGAGGACGACTTCCTGTTGCTCTTTTTCCGCCTTTACAAAGTGATGAGAGGAGCTTTGGAAGGAAAGGGAGGAAGGAAAGGAAGGAAGGAAGGAAAGGAGAGGAGGGAGGAAGGACGGACGGACGGACGGACAGAAGGGAGGGAGGGAGGGAGGGAGGGAGGGAGGAAGGAAGGAAGGAAGGAAGGAAGGAAGGAAGGAAGGAAGGACGGACGGACGGATGGACGGACGGACGGACCGACAGAAGGGAGGGAGGGAGGAAGGACGGACGGACGGATGGACGGACGGACGGACGGACAGACGGACAGAAGGGAGGGAGGGAGGAAGGAAGGACGGACGGACGGACGGACGGACAGACGGACAGAAGGGAGGGAGGGAGGAAGGAAGGACGGACGGACGGACGGACGGACAGAAGGGAGGGAGGAAGGAAGGACAGAAGGAAGGAGAGAGAATATATTAGAGCAGTCATTCCCAACCTGTGTGTGGGCCGTCAAATCATTTTCAAAATAGTATGATTTTTGTGGGGGGGGGGATTAAATAAAATAAAAAGGTAATTATTTAAAAATAAAATAATATAAGAATAATGTTTCAGATGTTAAAACTAAATTACTGTTAAAGTGTTTAAATTCTCTACGGCCTTGTGTTATTGTCTCTGTTCACTTAAACACTCTGCAGCTGATCACATGTTTAATATCTATCATTCTTTTGTGGTCAAACAGGAAGTGACAGAAACAAATGACATCACTAAACAATCTGTAAGTGGAACATTTCACATCATAAATTCAACTTTTTTTTCAATTATTCATTTTTCAGTTTTTCTTGACGTCAGAAAGTTGAAAGTTCTGCTTCTGCAGAGCCGGCGTGCACGTGACGGACAGGAAGTTGTTCTACAGTCGCTTCCAGTCCTCGGTCTCAGTCATCGCTGACTCAGTGACATCATTAGTGACGTCATCAGTGACATCATCAGTGACATCATCAGCTGGGCTTTGCAGGCCACCTTCACACACTGATGAATGAATGAGTTCATTTGTATTTGATGACGTTTGATCAGCTTTTTATTTAAACACCTTTTTTTTTTTCATCCTCCAGTAGAAACCTGAACGATCATCTGAGAATCATTTCTAGCTCAACGTTTGATTTCAATAATTTAAATGAAGCTTTCTTTCAGCCGTGTTTTGGCTGCAGAGTGTTCAGCAGCTCTGTGGGAGGAATGTTACTGAGCTCACAGCTGCAGCCGCATCCATCTTTTATAAGCAACAATGGCTCCGTGCACGCCTCCTATATGTTGTTTTATTTACTTAAAGCTTCATGCTGCACATTAGCTCAGTGAGCAGACACTTCACAGCCAATTATCTCCTGCTCAGAGGCGTCACGCAGCCTCTCAGCCTCTCAGCGGCCTCTGGAGGAGCTGCTGTTCACAGGACTGATAAATATATCAGGAGGGAAATGAGGCAGAGGAGCGCGGTGTGACGGCGGCGACACTTTACCTCTCAGGTCGAACACGTTGCTCCTCTGAGACTCGGAGCAGAGTCCAAACATCCAGAGGCAGCTATGAATAAATACAGCAGCACAGACTCTCTAATGATTTATACTTCAGGCTCAAGAACTTAAAACACTATTAGAAACCAAATAGAGAAGATAAAAGTCAGTTTAACATGTATGTAAAGGGTTAGATACTCATATTAATATCATGAACAGCTGATACTTACTGTGTGTGTGTGTGTGTGTGTGTGTGTGTGTGTGTTCAAACCTGACGTGAACCTGACACTTCTGGTTCGTATTTTGGTTGACACGTTAACAAATACAAGCTTTGTGTAATCATAATAATAATGATAACTTTATTGATAACGCTTTCTTTTCAGTTCAAATCAACAGCAGAGGTTAAAAAAGACGAGATAAAAGTTAAATAGTCTAAAATACAGATAAAGTAAAAGCTATATAAATATAATATAAATATCATTTGATCTTAGTAAATGTTAATATTAGGGCTGTCAAATGATTAATTATTTTAATCGAGATTAATCGCAGAGTTTCCATAGTTAATCACGATTAATGGCGTTTTGAATTGCATGTTTAAAATCCTGTTATTTTCCATTTGAAGGCAGTTTTAAGCCCATAATGTAAAGCATTTCTTACCAGAGTGTCTTAACTGGGAATCAATCACGGCTCTCCTCCCTCCCTCCTTTCCTTCCTTCCTTCCTTCCTACCATCCTCCCTCCCTACCTTCCTTCCCCAGTTTTAAGCCCATAATGTAAAGCTTCCTACCTTCCTTCCTTTCCTTCGTTCCTTCATCCCTCCCTCCTTTCCTTCCTTCCTTCCTTCCTACCTTCCTTCCCTCCTTTCCTTCCTTCCCTTCTGTCCTTCCCTCCCTTCCTTCCTTCCTACCTTCCTTCCCTCCGTTCCTTCGTCCCTCCCTCCCTCCTTTCCTTCCTTCCCTCCTTCCCTCCCTCCCTCCTTTCTTTCCTTCCTTTCTTTCTACCTTCCTACCTCCCTCCCTTCCTTTTTTCTCCCTCCCTCCCTTCCTACCTTCCTCCCTTCCTACCTTCCCTCCCCAGTTTTAAGCCCATAATGTAAAGCATTTCTTACCAGAGTGTCTTAACTGGGAATCAATCACGGCTCTGCTGCGACTCCCACACTCCAAAATGGTCCTTTGGTGGAGCTGAGGCTGGCTTGGCTGCACCTGGGTGTTTAGCGTGGAGGTGCTAACTCAAACTCCACGTACTCCGGTGGTAGTTAAACTCCGTTTGACACAGGTTGCATTTTACTTTTGACTTGTCAACTGAAGCGTCTGGAAGTGTTTTAAAGTTAAACAAGCCGTTCAAAAGTCCAGTAGCTCTCTTACTTTCCATCAGCGCGGTAGGTTTACTGCAGGAGGCCACTTCAAAGCATAGCGCTACAGCTAGAGGAGCCGTCTACGGGGGAGTAGAAGGGACAAAAAGGCTTGCAACATTAAAATGAGATTAAAAAAAATTAAGGCGTTATGGATTGCATTAATCTAATCGTGATTAACGTGTTAACGCTGACAGCCTTAGTTAATATATTAATATAATGTGTATTAATCACATTTCACACAGCTGGTTTAACTCTGTATAATTTCCAGTTATCAGACGTCTGCTCCGTGAAAGGCTCAAAGATTATCTTCCGTCTTTACTAATCTGAGCGTGATCAGTTTAAAGCAGCGTGGATTAGGATCAGCTGATGGTATCGATAAAGGTCATCGGGGGGGCTGAGAGCGATCAGCTGATGGTATCGATAAAGGTCATCGGGGGGGCTGAGAGCGATCAGCTGATTCTGTCTGAAACGAGTCGAGCTTTGACCTCCATGAGAGGAGAGCTCAGTGGAAACACTCACTCGTCTTTAAAAAGGATAAATCATTTCAAATAACATAAAAGAACTGAGACTGTAACTGAATGTGAGGAAGATACTATTCATCATTTACTATTTTATATCATTATTATCATTATTACACTTTAAGATTATTTTACTATCAGCGTTTATAAAACTGAATAAAATAAATAGTATAATTACAGTATACATACGTCTTATACACTGTGTGTGTGTGTGTCTGTGTGTGATGTGTGTGGTGTGTGTGTCTGTGTGTGATGTGTGTGGTGTGTGTGTCTGTGTGTGATGTGTGTGGTGTGTGTGTGTGTGAGATGTATTTTCTTCCACTTTTAAATCTGTTCAATAGCAATATCATACTCTTTTACATAATGTGTGTTTTTATTTATTATTGATGCTCTTTCTATTTTTGCTGCTGCAATACTAAAAAAAAAAATTCCCCACTGTGGGATTAATAAAGAATACATCTATATATATATATAGATGTATACACGCCACTGTGTGTGTAGTGTGTGTGTGTGTGTGTGTGTGTGTGTGTGTGTGTGTGTGTGTGTGTGTGTGTGTGTGAGTGTGTGTGTGTGTGTGTGTGTGTGTGCGCGCAGGGTCACCGTTTGGCTGTACATGATATGAGGTGTGTGTGTAGTGTGTGTGTGTGTGTGTGTGTGTGTGAGTGTGTGTGTGTGTGTGAGTGTGTGTGTGTGTGTGTGTGTGTGTGTGTGAGGCTATTTAGAGGAAGCATCTCTGCTGCGTCTCGGTGTAGATGATGATGAAGATGAAGATGATGAATGTGGCGCCGTCGGACACGCTGCAGTCTGACTCTCTGAGTGTTTTACAGGATTATAACACGCTGTAATAATCAGTGATGTCATCAGTGAGAGACCTGACTTCACACTTGTGTTAAACTATCCAGCAGTCAGGGTTTGTGATTCGCTGCCGTTGCCGTGGTGACGCAGCGGTATCGATTATGATTAAAACGCTTCACACAGCCAATCAGACGCCTGTTTCTGTCACCTTCAAACACTCTCTGGAGGAAACACACAAAGCATCATGGTAATATTATATTATATTTATTAATCAGTAATGATGTAAAAAAAAAAAAAAAAAGAAAGGAAAAAAAGGTAAATTTGCAGATAAAATTATATTTAAAAATGATGAAACAATAATTTAGATTAAATGTTCATGATACTGAGCAGATTTAAGTAAATTGATTCCTCCTCAAACTAATTGTATTGTTTATATATGTCTGTTAAACTCAGAATATAGAGATATAGAGATATATGAATGTATTTATATATAAAGAGCTCTATGCTGTAGATAGATATAGATATACTGATATGAGTTAAACTCGTTCCTTATTTCCTCCGTCCTTCCTTCCTTTCCTTCCTTCCTTCCATCTGTTCTTCCTCCCTCCCTCCTCTCCTCCCTTCCTTCTTTCATTCCTCCATCCTTCCTTCCTTCCTTTCCTTCCTTCCTTCTTTCTTCCCTTCCTCTCTCCCTCCTTCTCTCTTTCAGATCAGTCTCCTCCTTTTTCTTTTTTTTTTTTTTTGCAATTTTCTTTCTTCATTTTCTTTTATTTATTTATTTTTCCCAGCAGAAGTCAAATATCAGATCATAAATCAGTAAACTCATAATCTGCTTTCCAACTCATTTTGTCTTTGAGCCAAAATCACAAAGCTGCTTAAATCTTGTGTTCAGACTGAAGAGACTTCACGGCTGGATGTTACACTTCATGTACAGCCATGCTTCCTCCCTGCCTTCTTTCTTCCCTTCCTCTTTTCCTTTCTCCCTCCCTCATTCCTTATTTCCTCTGTCCTTCCTTCCTTTCCTTCCTTCCATCTGTTCTTGGAGGGTTTTCACACTCGGTCACGCTTGGTCCCATCGCAGGAAGCAGAGGATGGGGGGCAGATGATTGGGGGAGTGTAGATGATTGGGGGGGGCAGATGAGGGGGGCAGAGGATGGGGAGGCAGAGGATGGGGGGGGGGGGCAGAGGATGGGGGGGGGGGGGGTGACCTGTGGAGCTGGAGGAGTCCACTCTGCTCTCCAGTCTTGTATTCTTGGAGGGTTTTCACACTCGGTCCCGTCGCAGGAAGCAGAGGATGGGGGGCAGAGGATGAGGGGGGGGGGGCAGATGATGGGGGGGGGGGGCAGAGGATGGAGGGAGGCAGAGGATTGGGGGGGGGGGGGCAGAGAATGGGGTTGTCCCGTCGCAGGAAGCAGATTTAAGCCTCCAGGAGCTTTGCATAGAGAGCAGCATCACATTCACAGCTGTGGAGGATCCTCAGTGATCCCGTTGGCCGAGGAGGAGGAGGGGGGGGGCTGAGGAGGAGGAGGGGGGGGGGGGGGGGGGGCGGCAGTCAGCTTGATGGACAGCTGTTTGTTTCTGAGGAGCCGGCGGTTACGAGCCTCTGAGTCAGTGTGACAGCATGACTCAGCATTTAAATGTGACTGGTTTGGTTGTTGGACGTTCAGGTGCAGCGAGTGAAGATATGACCTGACGTTTATAGAGAAGCTGGAAGGAAGGAAGGAAGGGAGGGAAGATGGAAGGAAGATCATGCCAAACTAGTTGATATGGTGTTAGGTGGGTAGGTAGGAAGGAAGGAAGGAAGGAAGGAAGGAAGGTGTTTTATTGACTATTTACTGTTTTATATTATTATTTGGTACAAAGTTTTTATGGTTACACCACTTAGACATTTTTACCATAATCCTCTAATATATTCTCTCTAAATGGATTAAAAGCAGAAATTTGATGCTGGGTCCACAAAAAAAGAATGTGTGAAGTTATTCATACGTTTATTTTCATATTTTAACCCTTTAAATTTAAACTAGACCTCATGGAGACAGTCAAACATCTCTGACCCTTTTATATTGAGTTCAGATGTTATGATAATACCACATTAAAAAACGAATCAGAAACAGCTGGTTAGCTCCTTGATGAACAGCAGCTAATTCATGTTTTAGCAGTGTGTTTTAGGGAGGGTGGGGGGGGGGGGGGTTTGTCCTTTTCGAGGTTTAAAATGTGGAGTCTGACGGATTAAGAGCGCTGCAGCAGAGATAAGACAGAAGCCGTCCTGTTTCTCTGATGAACATCTGCGACTCCAAAGCTGATCTGCTGTAATTTAGGTCCTGGAAATAAAAAAATAATAATTCAGTCAGACTTCATGGAGGAATATTTACACACTCAAATAAAATGTCAGAGGGTTCATGTAGAGGACTTATAATGTACAGCATGTTAAATAAACATCATCACCGTTTATTCACCAGTAAAAATGATCCTTCAACACAGTTTATAGAAGTTAAAAGTGAAATCATGTTGGAAAAGAAATATAATGATGAGTTAACCCTCCTGTTGGGCTCAGGTCAAGGAAGGACAAGAGGAAGGAAGGAAGGAAGGAAGGAAGGAAGGAAAGGAGTAAGGAGGAAAAGAGGAAGGAAGCTGACTCACTGTTAATCTGCTCTAATCTGTCTCCGCTGGATTTAACACTTTTAAAACTCTCCATGATTTACTTTAAATCAACAATCTGAAAAAAACAAGTTTAGAACAATCATATTAGTCTGAACTCTGGGCTCAACTATCTGACCTGAGTCAGTAGATCTCAGAGCTCTGGGCTCAACTATCTGACCTGAGTCAGTAGATCTCAGAGCTCTGGGCTCAACTATCTGACCTGAGTCAGTAGATCTCAGAGCTCTACTGGGTTTATATTCTACTAACATGTCATTCATGTATTCTGGATTTGTAGACCAGTAGCAGAACTTTAACTGGGAGCCAGTCAAGTAAAGTTTTTAAATATTTGGAATGCTAATTAGGACATCCAGTTTGTTTTTGATGCTTATTCGTGCATCGTTTACATGATTTCATATATTTAAAATCTATTCTATAGCTGACTGGGAGCCAGTGTAAAGACTTTGGAGCTGGAGTAATGTGCTCTGATCTCTTTGTTCTGGTTCAAACTGGAGTAATAAAGACTTTCTAATGTACTCTACTAACGTGGCACATGAAGAACAGTAACGTGACAGCAGTGAACAAACAGCTCAGTGTGTGTTTTTGACTTTTCTCTCCCAGATAACTGCAACAGTCCGCTGCTGTCGACGTTCCCACAGTCGTCCTTCAGGAGCTCGTCGGACGCTTCCTTCAGTCACGCCGCTCACAACGCCAAACTCAACACTAAAGACGGTACGCATAAACGCCCCCTGCTGGTGTATCTGTGTACTGCATGTATCTGATAAACTCCCCCTGCTGGTGTATCTGTATACTGCATGTATCTGATAAACGCCCCCTGCTGGTGTATCTGTGTACTGCATGTGATAAACGCCCCCTGCTGGTGTATGTGTGTACTGCATGTGATAAACGCCCCCTGCTGGTGTATCTGTGTACTGCATGTGATAAACGCCCCCTGCTGGTGTATCTGTGTACTGCATGTGATAAACGCCCCCTGCTGGTGTATCTGTGTACTGCATGTGATAAACGCCCCCTGCCGGTGTATCTGTGTACTGCATGTGATAAACGCCCCCTGCTGGTGTATCTTTGTACTGCATGTATCTGATAAACGCCCCCTGCTGGTGTATCTGTGTACTGCATGTGATAAACGCCCCCTGCTGGTGTATCTGTGTACTGCATGTGATAAACGCCCCCTGCTGGTGTATCTGTGTACTGCATGTATCTGATAAACGCCCCCTGCTGGTGTATCTGTGTACTGCATGTGATAAACGCCCCCTGCTGGTGTATATGTGTACTGCATGTATCTGATCATTACGTCAGGTGTCTCCACTGATGATGCAGAGCTCTCTGACACTCAGGGATCACATGACTCAGCTGGAGTTACACGAGTTGAGTTTGATTACCTGTACCTATTGGTGTGGTGTTTCAGGAGGCTGGTCTCCCGCGGTAACGGACCGGGAGCCGTGGCTTCAGGTGGACCTCAGGGACCGGATGGAGGTGACGGCCGTGGCCACACAGGGGCGCTACGACAGCTCGGACTGGGTGAGCGGCTTCCTGCTGCTGTACAGTGACACGGGTCAGGCCTGGAAAGAGTTCAGACAGGAGGACGGAGTCACGGTGAGAACATCAGGAACCCCTAACCCTAACTTCGTCATCTTAATGTGACATCAGAGGAAAAGGTTGATATTCAAGCTCTGTAAATAAAATGAACTGTAGGAGTTAAGACAGGGGGGGCCAAACAGGGGCGATTGCTCTGAGACAACAAGGGAAGCTCGGCTTCCCCTAAAATTTCATCAAATAAATTGTCACAACTGTCATATTAAATTAAATTCACACTAAAATGATAATTTACATTACATCAAATCTGCACTTGAATGCGTTCAATTTTACAACTATGACATCCTGTAACCAGCTGTTTATTGCCGACGCTGTTATTTTCCGACATGATTTCCCTATCACACACTGAGAGTCCGCCGCAGACTCAGAGCGTCAACGCTGTTCAATGAGGTTTCTCCCAACAGCTGTTTTGGGGGCGGGACAAGCCAGGATAAGACGCTCATTGGATAATGCGACAAACTCATCGGCGGGTCGGACGCTCTGCTTCTGTATGATGATTGGATGAAATGTTTTATAGAGCTCAAAGCCCTTGACAGACAGCTTTGGATAGGGTGACTCTTCTGAGTGTAGTTTTGTAGCTTGACTTTCTCGCTAAATCTGGCGACTTTCCAACTCTTCTTGGCGACTTTTTTTCTCAAAGGTGACTATCGACAGATCTAGCGAGTTTTTCTGGTGTTATTAGAGAGTTTTCTGATGTTTTGGAGACTCTGACATGAAAGCACGTAACACTCTGTCCTCAACGAGCAGCGGGTGCTGCTGCGAGCCCTGCCCACGTCCCAAAGCACTCACAGACGGTCAGGTTCACCAAAAAACCCCAAAACAACAACCTAGAAATCAATCTTGTTACTCATCAATGACATCATATCCAAGACTGTTATAATCCCTCCAAACCAAATTCAATTTGCATGAATTAAATCAATGGTTTGGATCAATAGAGGAGAAGTGGATTAGAAGATGCATGCAAAAACAAAATGAAAAAAAAAATCTCATATGCCTTTTTAATGGCATCAAACACTTTGGACACTTTTGTCCAATGTGGTACTTGTGCCAGTTTGGTTCTGAGAGTCACATGGACAATAAACTAAAACCCCCTGGAAATCAATCTTGTTACTCATCATTGACATATCCAAGACTGTTATAATCCCACCAAAGCAAATTCAATTTGCATTCAGTATATTGGAAATAATCAACTTTTCATAGGGAGTTTTTTTTTAAATTGTAGTTTTAATTTTAATTTCAGTTAACTAAATGATTGTTTCACTGCTAGTCTGAGTTGACTGTAATGATACTGAGCTTGGTATTGTTTCCTACTGCTTGATGTTTCCTCAGAATAAGTTCATTCATTCTTTATAATGCGTCGTGTTGGCCCAGTTACTGCTGCACGTCTCTGCTGTTTAACTCCAACTGGTCAACGTCTGCAGCTTTTCCACCAATCGGCTTTTTTTTTTTTTTTCCAGTCGTTGTGTTGAAATGAAACGAGGACGAACTCACTGCTGCTGAATGATTCATGCTGCTCTGCACTGCTCTGTATTATCCACACTACGCTGCAATGACTCAACCACACGCTCAAATCAGCACCACAAGCATCATGAGATTACAGTTCCTCACACAAGAGACTCAACAGGAAATACATTTAGATATGTTTAACCCTTACATACGGTTAAGGGTCAAATTTGACCAATTTTTACATCTCAAATAAGTAAAAAATACTTTTTTTTCTTTCTGTCTGAAATTTGATTAACTATATTTGACCCATATTCATCCACAATGTCAAAAAATATAGTAGTTTTATAATAATAGTTTTTTCCTCATCAAAACAAGAAATGAAACTCTCTGAAAGCTTAAATAAGGATTAACCCTCCTGTCTGGATTAATGCCTCCCGGGTCAAATTGACCCTGTCTCTCTTTTGACTGTTCCTTCTTTCCTTCCTTCCTTCTTTCCTTCCTTCTTCCCTATTTCTTTAATTTTTCCTTCCTTCTTCCCCTCCTCCCCTCTTTCTTTGCTCCCTCCTCCTTCCATCCTTCCATCCTTCCTCCTTTCCTTCCTCCCTCCCTCCTTATTCCTTTCTTTCCTTCCTTACTTCTGCTGAGCTGGTTACCATGACGACAGTTCACACATCACTTCCTGGTTTTTAATGATGAGTCAGTAAACTCAGCATCGTCTGACGCAGGCTGGAAACTTAAAACATTTCACTGTGTTTCAGCTTCTGTCAAACTAACAGAGCTGCAGCTGCTTCCTGTCTGAGCTTTTCAAAATAAAACCTTTGTTATTGAGCGCTATCTCTTTATTATTAAAAATCGTTTCCTCCTCCATTTTATTAGTTTTGGGATCATTTGGCCCCTAAATCATAATCACCATCACATTTCTATTAACCCTCCTGTTGTCCTCGAGTCAAGGAAGGAAAGGAGGGAGGAAGGGAGGATGGAAGGGAGGAAGAAGGAAGGAAGGAAAGGAGGGAAGGAGGAAGGATGGAAGGGAGGAAGAAGGAAGGATGGAAGGGAGGAAGAAGGAAGGAAAGGAGGGAGGGAGGGAGGAAGGATGGAAGGGAGGGAGGAAGGAAGGAAAGGAGGGAGGAAGGATGGAAGGGAGGAAGAAGGGAGGGAGGATGGATGGAAGGGAGGAAGAAGTAAGGAAGGAAAGGAGGGAGGGAGGGAGGATGGATGGAAGGGAGGAAGAAGTAAGGAAGGAAAGGAGGGAGGGAGGAAAGATGGAAGGGAGGGAGGAAGGAAGGAAAGGAGGGAGGGAGGAAAGATGGAAGGGAGGGAGGAAGGAAGGAAAGGAGGGAGGGAGGATGGATGGAAGGGAGGATGAAGTAAGGAAGGAAAGGAGGGAGGGAGGAAAGATGGAAGAGAGGAAAAAGGAAGGAAGGAAAGGAGAGAGGAAGGATGGGAGGGAGGAAGAAGGAAGTAAAGGAGGGAGGGAGGGAGGAAGGATGGAAGGGAGGAAGGAAGGAAGGGAGGGAGGAAGGATGGAAGGGAGGAAGAAGTAAGGAAGGAAAGGAGAGAGGAAGGATGGGAGGGAGGAAAGAAGGAAGGAGGGAGGAAGGAAGGAAGGAAGGATGGAAGGGAGGAAGAAGGAAGGAAGGAAAGGAGAGAGGAAGGATGGGAGGGAGGAAAGAAGGAAGGAGGGAGGAAGGAAGGAAGGAAGGATGGAAGGGAGGAAGAAGGAAGGCCTTACTTTAACCTAACTTGACCTCCAGCTGAAGTCTTGTGCCTGCAGCTGTGACTGACTCTAAACTGGCATCAGTCCTCTGAAAACTGGACTGATATTATTTTAATGACTCTTTCTCGTCCACGTGTGAATTTAACAGAAAAAAGCAAAAAGCAGGCGGTCAGATGAACGGCAGCTAATTAGTGAGGCGTGTGATGAAGCTCCGCCGAGCCGGCCGACCTCAGCCTCCACCCAGACCTTTGGCTCGCTCTAATTGACGTCCGTCTGGCATTTTAACAAGTGAAGTTCACAGGTAACGGCTCAGTGCTGCTACCTGAGCTGAAGGGGACTAATGAGAGAGATGACTGCTGGCTCTCAGCAGACGCCCCCCCCCCCCTAACAATTAGTCTCAACCTTTAGCTCTGAAAAACAGAATAAAATGAGAGCAGTCTGATGGCTGTGAAAAGCTGTAAGAGCAGACTGAAGCTTCCAGTCTGCCGTCCATGATCATATTTACCTCACTATGACAAGGAAGCTTTATTTATACACAGCATTTCATATGACAACTCCATGTGCTTTACATAAAACAAACATTTAACAGTAAGAATTGGAAACAAAAAACATTAAAACATACAATTAAATCCCCTCCTACCCCACTGACAATATTAAAAAATAAAAACAAAGTGCAGAAAAATAGGAAGAATAGAGCATTAAATATAAGATTGCAGCATAAAATAATAATTAGCTTTAAAATCATTAAAAGGACATTGAGTGCAAATGAAAGATTAAAATGTAAAGTGCTTTAAAAGAGCTCAATCATAAGCTCAGGAGAAGAGAAATGTTTTTAACCTGGATTTAAAAATGATTTCAGTTCTGCTGCTAGTTTGTTCCAGTTGTGTAAAAGCTGCTTCATCATGTTTAGTTTGAACTCTGGGCTCAACTATCTGACCTGAGTCAGTAGATCTCAGAGCTCTGGGCTCAACTATCTGACCTGAGTCAGTAGATCTCAGAGCTCTGGGCTCAACTATCTGACCTGAGTCAGTAGATCTCAGAGCTCTGGGCTCAACTATCTAACCTGAGTCAGTAGATCTCAGAGCTCTGGGCTCAACTATCTGACCTGAGTCAGTAGATCTCAGAGCTCTGGGCTCAACTATCTGACCTGAGTCAGTAGATCTCAGAGCTCTGGGCTCAACTAGCTGACCTGAGTCAGTAGATCTCAGAGCTCTGGGCTCTCTGGATTTGGTTGGTTCAGACTGTTAGAGCGCTGAGACTGAACCAGAACAGTAAAGTTGCAGCCGGATAGAGAAACAATGAGCTGAAATGAAGCTGGGTAAAACTGAGAGGAGCTGCAGAGTCACTGATGAGTCTCTGCAGGGTGACAGGTCAGACATGTTTTTATAATATATAAACCCAGAAGAGCTCTGAAATCTACTGACTCAGGTCAGACATGTTTTTATAGAACACGTCTGTGGGCGTTGTTGCTGTAACGTTGCTCACACAGAAATCAAAGGTCATTTTTGCCTCACATCATTAGTGTAATCATGAAATTTGACTGCTGGGCTTGTCTGTGTTTACTCACCCCAAACAGCCAATTACTGTGTGTGTGTGTGTGTGTGTGTGTGTGTGTGTGTGTGTGTGTGTGTGTGTGTGTGTGTGTCCCTCCACTCTCACACTCATGAAGCTCCAGTACACAGTGCAGATTTTAAATGTGTCTCTGTGAGTGGCTGTGAAAAAGTGGGATCGTCTTGTATTTTGGGTTTTTGGGACTTTTTAAATGTCACTATAAATTCACCAAAATCTATAAACTGAGCTCTTCCCTCACAACTAGCCAACAGCGCTATGGGCCTGAAACATGGACTCAGAAGTGGATCAAGTTACCAAACTACTGAGGTACAGTCTATCAGCTAAAATGCTTCTTCAATGCAGTATGATGTTCATTTGGGACATTTTGGCCTCCCTGATTTTATATGTGACGATAAAGCAGGGTATGCATTAGGGCGTGGCTACGTCCTGATTGACAGGTTGATTGACCAATGTCCTCCAGATCCAGCCCTCGTAACCATAGCAACCTCCCCGCTCCGTCCATGGCTCCGCCTCATGCCCATATAAGTAGAATCCATGTTTTTATTTTTCCCAGCATGCACCTGAAATTGTCAAGATGGCGCTGCCTAGATTAGAAACTATTGGCTTCCGAGCAGCAGTCCACAAACCAATGGGTGATGTCACGGTTGTTACGTCCGTTTCTTTTATTCAGTCTGTGTTTACAACTCTGTGTCTCTGTCCGTCTGGTTTTGACCCTTTTTTTAAAATTAGTAATAGATCCATTTTGTGCTTGCAGCTCACACTGGCTAGCAGAGCTAACGTAGCCTAGCTGCTAGCGTGTGACAGTGTTGTAAACAGTGCAGTAAGTGTGCTGCGTTGCCAGGTTTGACACATTGCCCCCTTTAGGAAACACCATTAATTAAGGTGAAAGGAGAAGTATAATGCAGATGTTTGCGTATTTATGTAGCACATTTGAAAAACATGTATCGGCTGTGTTAGCATGTTGTTATAAGCTACCATGCGAGCCACCAATTAAAGCTTTACGAGCCGCATGTATCTCATCTGATCTTTTAATCTAACTCCTTTGATTGGATTGATCTCCTTGGCTGTGAAGCTTCAGGTTGGCGTGTGACCTCGCTCTCTGGCAGCAGCTTCCTCCTTTATAAACCTTCACAAAGATAATCGTCTGAAACACTCTGAGGGAAGCTTCAAAAGGCTCCAAGTTTCATGAGAACAACAGGACGGCACGGCTTCCAGAGCTGACAGTGACCTCATTATCCAAACACAGGGCAGAACGCTGTGGAGCAGCTGTGAGATGATGCAATGTGGACTCTGGAGGAGAAATCTCCTGTTTAAGAACAAGTGAAGCTCTGGCTGATTGATGCTTGATGGAAAGTAAACGACTATTTCCACGGTGAACCTTTGCAGTCTCTCTCACTGTGGGAGTAAATTAGCTGAGCCTTTGGTGCATGTGGAGTCTGTTGAAAGTTTTCCTGGTGGGGGTCCAAGATTATCATCATCATCATCATCATCATCATCATCATCATCATCATCATCACCCTGGAGTAGCTGTGTGTACAGAGCTGTTTTTATCCTGCAGGGAATCTAAATGTGAAGCCATTCTTCTCCTTCAGGCTGTTTCTCGTAATCATATGAAGTACAGGTCTGAATTGTAGTCAGTAAATCACCAATAAATGTTTCTTATTTAATCATAAAATGTTTTCTTACTGCTGCTTTACAGAAAGAACCTTTGCTGGTCAACTTGGCAGCTGCATGTTTTCGCTTCTTATCAGCTTAGTTGTAGACTTTAGAGATGGAAGAAAAACACTGTGATCCAATATGACATGTACAGTAGCTCATTTACATTTAACATGCAGGCTGCCTGAGGTTTGCTTAGTTGTGATTGGTCCATAAAGCAAAAGAGGCGGTGCTTAGATTTTCAGAGCATTAAAAATTAGGGCTGTCAGCGTTAACACGTTAATCACGATTAGATTAATGCAATCCATAACGCGTTAATTTTTTTAATCTCATTTTAATGTGTCAAGCCTTTTTGTCCCTTCTACTCCCCCGTAGACGGCTCCTCTAGCTGTAGCGCTATGCTTTGAAGTGGCCTCCTGCAGTAAACCTACCGCGCTGATGGAAAGTAAGAGAGCTACTGGACTTTTGAACGGCTTGTTTAACTTTAAAACACTTCCAGACGCTTCAGTTGACAAGTCAAAAGTAAAATGCAACCTGTGTCAAACGGAGTTTAACTACCACCGGAGTACGTGGAGTTTGAGTTAGCACCTCCACGCTAAACACCCAGGTGCAGCCAAGCCAGCCTCAGCTCCACCAAAGGACCATTTTGGAGTGTGGGAGTCGCAGCAGAGCCGTGATTGATTCCCAGTTAAGACACTCTGGTAAGAAATGCTTTACATTATGGGCTTAAAACTGCCTTCAAATGGAAAATAACAGGATTTTAAACATGCAATTCAAAACGCCATTAATCACGATTTAAAAAATTAATCGTTTGACAGCCCTATTAAAAATATAAACAATCTAGATTTCGTTGTCACTGGTGCTGTGCCTGTTATAAACTGAATGGTTTTAACCTGGACAGAAACTGATGTTTACATGTAGAAGGAGTTTATGGCTTTACATTGGTTGCAGTCGTTGCTGCAGTAATCGTGGTTTCAATAGTTTTCTTTATTTGTTTATTCAGTTATGTCACAGTGACCTTTGACCTTTGACCACTCAATCCAAAGACTGTGACTATGAGTGTGATTCATATACCTTTCTGCTATATTTGTGTGTATTTACAACAAATTAACAATTTAGCTTCCAGGTAGCTTTACACTGAGACTCACAGTCAGGTCTGAACTAAAAGAGACGACTACGTACATGCAGTGAAGACGGTTGGACTACAGAGGTTTAAAAGTAATTTGTTTTGAGTCCTGGTGTTTTCTCAGCTAATTAACTGTCCAATGATCTTCTATTAAAGAAGATGCTGACTGCAGAGCGTCTCCGTACTGAATTGATTGTGTGTAGAATGAACGCGTGAGCAACACTGACATAAAGGAAAAGAGGCTCCAGGGAGTTCATCACAGGAGGGGAAGAGGAAAGAGTCTTAATGAGGACGCTCGTCAGTCTGCACCAGAACAGAAATAATGAAGTCACGGCGGGGTTGGGGGTTGGGGTTGGGGGGGGGGCTGTTTATGTGGATGAGGACGACCTCTTGATCTGCTGGGAGACGGATCGGCACCTCCGGGTCTGGAACATGGTCTACCGGTCTGACCTGAGTGGAGATGAGGCACTGCGAGTCTTTCCACAGGGGACAGAAAACACAAACATCAGGGCTCAGGGAGACAACAGCAGCAGCAGGGTTCATATCCGGGAAGAAAGAGTCTTGGGGGGGCGGGGGTTATGACGTGTGCTGATGTGCTCGGCATGAATGAGTAGCATGACTTCACCTCAGCCTCGATCCGCTCACTGCATCAGAGGAAGAGAAGGAAAAATACAAAGAGAAGGATGCAGAGGATAATGAATCAATCATCTTCAGCTGCAGCTCCATGTGTCAGCAATAATTATAATACTAATAATAAGGAGAGAAGGAGGGAGGGAGGAAGAACAGATGGAAGGAAAGGAAGGAAGGAAGGGAGGAGAGAAAGAGGGAGGGAGGAAGAACAGATGGAAGGAAGGAAAGGAAGGAAGGGAGGAGAGAAGCAATAATTATAATATTAATAATAAGACGAAGAAGAAGAATCCAATCCAACTTTATTTTGTTAAGCACTTTAACCCTTTATAGGACACTCATTGAAAGGAAGGGAGGAAGGAAGGAAGGAAGGAGGGAGGAAAGAGAGGAAGGAAGGAAGAAAGGGAAGGAAGGAGGGAGGAAAGAGAGGAAGGAAGGATGGAGGAAAGAAGGAAGGAAAGGAGGGTAGGGGGAGGAAAGAAAGAGAGAAGGAGGGAGGGAGGAAGGAAAGAAGGAAGGGTGGAGAGAAGGAAGGGGGATGGAGGAAGGAAAGAAGGAAGGGAGGAGAGAAGGAGGGAGGGAGGAAGGACAGATGGAAGTAAGGAAAGGAAGGAAGGAAGGATGGAGGAAGGAAAGAAGGAAGGGAGGAGAGAAGGAGGGAGGGAGGAACAACAGATGGAAGTAAGGAAAGGAAGGGAGGAGAGAAGGAGGGAGGAAGGAAGGACAGATGGAAGGAAGGAAAGGAAGGAAGGACGGAGAAAATAAGGAACGAGGGAGGGAGAAAGGAAAAGAGGAATTGAAGAAAGAAGGCAGGGAGGAAGGAAAGGAAGGAAAGAAGGAAGGAAGGAAGGAAGGAGGGAGGGAGGAATGAAAGGAAGGAAGGACAGAGGAAAGAAGGAAGGAGGGAGGGAGGAAGGGGAGAAAGAAGGAAGGAAGGAAGAAGAAGGGGGGATGGAGGAAGGGAAGAAGGAAGGGAGGAGAGAAGGAGGGAGGGAGGAAGAACAGATGGAAGGAAGGACAGAGGAAGGAAAGAAGGAAGGGAAGAGAGAAGGAGGGAAGGAGGAAGAACAGATGGAAGGAAGGAAAGGAAGGAAGGACGGAGGAAATAAGGAACGAGGGAGGGAGAAAGGAAAAGAGGAAGGGAAGAAAGAAGGCAGGGAGGAAGGAAAGGAAGGACGGAAGGAAGGAAGGAAGGAAGGAAGGATATTTACAGAAGTTACCAAATATAATGATTTGCCAAATAAAGGGTTAAACTACACACGATGAGCACAGCAGCGTGTTTCATGAGTCAACTCCTTTTAGAGATTGAACCCGTTTAGGAACCCCCCCCCCCCGTGTTATGAATATTCATGTCGTCTTTATGTTCACTTCATTTAACACACCGAACACACAAAACAAGAAAAAGAGAGAGATCCACGCTCCTCGGTGGAAACCCCTGCATGATGACTGAACGCCGCCTGCATGTGGAAGTGCTTAGCTTGCAGCTCCTTTAAGAGTCAGATACTTAAACGGTACAAAGGAGGAGAGCACGGAGCATAAATCACAATAACAGCCTCAATGCTTGCCGTGTCGGACCGTCGCCTTCATTATCTGCAGAGGAGCGTCCTGGTGTGTCCGAGTCCTCAGAGATGCTGCTCTGCAAACCTCCCTGTATGTTTCTGTGCTCCTGCTCAATGATCGGCCTTGTTTGATTCTATTGAAGCTTGAAGCTCCTCTCTCACCGTCTATGTGATGGTTTGTAATGCCAGCTGGTAATCACTGAAGAAGAGGGAGGGGGTTTATCTCTTTTTCCGTCTCCATCCATATCTCTCTTTATTTTTAACGTTTACGTCCCTCTGGCATTAATACTTGTTTTCAGACAGGTGTAGACCTCCATCTGACTGACTGACAAGGATCAGATCCCACCTGGACTTCTTGATATTTGGGCAGATAGCATCTCCGTCAGGACCAAATGAGCGGAAGGCTTGAAGGCGACCTCGCTCCAGCTGTTACACACCCAGCAAACCAAACAGAAACACTCCAGTTAAAAGAAATAACAAAAAAGGGTTTTGTTGCTTTGTTCGGGGCAGTGTGAAAACTGTCAATCAAACTCAACATCCAGCTCAGTTAATTAGTAATGACTGGAAATTAATCTCCAGCTACTTTGATAATCAGTTAATTGTTGGTAGTTTGTTTTTGTTCCTGAATCTCTTTGAGCTGTTGAGACATCTGAAGATGTCATTTTGGGCTACCAACCTGCCTTTAACCACCTTTAACTACCTTTAACCATATATATATATATATATATATATCTATCAATCAATCAATCAATCAATCAATCAAACAACTGTATTTATCCCCACAGGGCAATTCAGTTTGCAGCCTCAAGTCACACGGAAAGGACAAAAGACAAAAATAATAATAATTCTCTTATTAACATGGGAGTGGACACATATGCTGCTTTGTGCAAATGTATGTATATTATTATTTCAAACAATCCAGAACATTTAGAATATATATCTGTATCACTGAAAAACCTGTAATGAGTCACTGAGCTGTAGTCTCGTGTTCAGGTTCATTAACAGCTTTCAGCCACTAGGAGGAGCTCTAAGCTTCTTCTGCTGAAGTAGAACCTGAAACACGAGTGAATGTTTTACTGCTGCTCTCGGCTACTTTGACTCGGTAGTAAGTTAGCCTGCTAGCTAGCTGACTGGTAGTAAGTTAGCCTGCTAGCTAGCCGACTGGTAGTAAGTTAGCCTGCTAGCTAGCCGACTGGTAGTAAGTTAGCCTGCTAGCTAGCCGACTGGTAGTAAGTTAGCCTGCTAGCTAGTTGACTGGTAGTAAGTTAGTCTGCTAGCCAGCTGACTGGTAGTAAGTTAGCCTGCTAGCTAGCTGATTGGTAGTAAGTTAGCCTGCTAGCTAGCTGACTGGTAGTAAGTTAGTCTGCTAGCCAGCTGACTGGTAGTAAGTTAGCCTGCTAGCTAGTTGACTGGTAGTAAGTTAGTCTGCTAGCTAGCTGACTGGTAGTAAGTTAGCCTGCTAGCTAGCCGACTGGTAGTAAGTTAGCCTGCTAGCCAGCTGACTGGAGGGAACATGATGCAGACGAAGACACACTAAAGTCCAGCGTGGGTTTAAAAGCTTCCAGAAAGTAAAGGATAATGTTGTCAGGTGTGAAATATGTGGAGCAGAGTTGAGCTACGGTGGCTTCACATGGACAAAAAGCTGCTGTCTGCTGTGACGGTTACTAGAGCCGATATGCTTTTGTGCTGATTCGATTCTCTAATCATTTTTGTGTGCCGATTCGATTTAAATTGCGATTCTGATTAAACAAGTATTGCGATTTTATATTTCAATTATTGTGATTTTCTTTCCTTAAACAAGAACAGGTTGAACCAAACACTTTATAATACATCGTAAGTCATATTTACAAAAAACAATAATATACACATCACATCAGATTTATTTTTAAAACTGTGCTCCTGCCCTCACAAAAAACATTCTCATCCGCCAACATCTTACAATGAACTAAACTGCTACATTCAGCTGGTCTTTAGAAAAAGGGAAAAAAAAAAAAGTTTAAATAAATAAAAATCAATTCTGGTATGAGAATCGATTTTTAAAAATCGCCAGAAAAAAATTGCTTTTTTTTTTTCTTGGCCCAGCCCTAACGGTTACTGAGGGAGACGGACCTGACGCTAATCAAGCTAATCAAGCTAATCAAGCTAGTACGTCAACATCTGGAACTAAAGAAAATAATCCAGCTGTTATATTTTAGGGGTCTGTAAACCTGTAAGATTTATTCTTTTAATTCATGTGTTTGTGTAAAGTAATGAAGGCTGATTATCATTTACATTAATACAAGTTTGAGCTGTTAAAGCTTCTCTGTTGTGAATATTGAAAGTTATCTTTTCACACATTTTATCTATTTAGCTCTAGTTTTCTTGTGAAAGTGAATATCCGCTCATTGGTCGGTTATACCCACCATGAAAACATGAGCTCAGTCACACTAGTGGCTGCTTCATAGTTGATGATGACTCTGTGTTGTCAGTATACTGCTGGTTGGGATTCCTGGGTTGAGAGCAGGCGGGGAGTTCCTGTCCTCTGAAATGAGGCCAACCAGGAAGTAACTTAGAGCTGCATTCTATCAAAAGGCCACCAGGGGGCGACCGTCTCTATACAAGTCAATGGAGAAGTAACTTAGAGCTGCATTCTATCAAAAGGCCACCAGGGGGCGACCGTCTCTATACAAGTCAATGGAGAATTCACCAACTTCTCACTTGATTTCTAACCTCAGTAAACGTTTTCAAAATGTGTTTATGGTCTCAATCGCTAGTTTAAAGCCTTCTTCAATGCAGTATGATGTTCATTTGGGACATTTTGGCCTCCCTGATTTTATATGTGACGATAAAGCAGGGTATGCATTAGGGCGTGGCTACGTCCTGATTGACAGGTTGATTGACCAATGTCCTCCAGATCCAGCCCTCGTAACCATAGCAACCTCCCCGCTCCGCTGTTGGTCCCGCCCATACGTCCGTCCATGACTCCGCCTCATGCCCATATAAGTAGAATCCGTGTTTTTATTTTTCCCAGCATGCACCTGAAATGTTCAAGATGGCGCTGCCTAGATTAGAAACTATTGGCTTCCGAGCAGCAGTCCACAAACCAATGGGTGACGTCACGGATGTTACGTCTGTTTCTTCTATACAGTCTGTGGTTGGGAGTCTGTCTTTCTTTCTCCTCTTTTTTCATTTTGTACACTGGCTTGGCTTCATCATGTTAGAGGTTAGAAGGTATTCTTACACTTTATCGATGTTACTACCCTCCTGTAAGTTATAAACAAGTGAATAAAAAAAGGACCCCACCCCTCCACCACCAGAAACATGAAGAAATGTGACTGTGGCATCACATCAGAAATTCTATGTATTCTGTGTTTTCCTGTCTGACATCCAGTCGACTGTACTCTCCAGTTTGAGATGAAGATGTTTTAACCTCCCGGCTTTTCTCTTTTGGAAGGAACAGTGAGGCAGAAATGAATAATGACATCTCAGAGGTTTTGCTTTCTCACTTCCCAGGAAGAAAACACCCTTTATTTCCCCTCTTACCCATCACCACAGTGGAGCGGATACTCTCATGTTTCTGCTCCACATCACTGTGCTTATCTCTTTTCATCTGATCGTAGGTTTCAGGACAGGAGGAAGACGCTGCCCTTGGGTTTTCCCTGTCAGCACGTTATTCATGTTTTCTTCCGCTTGGATTTCAAGCATTCAGCACAAAAACATGGATGAAATATTCTGATTCTTGTTCCATGGATGTGAGGTCACTCCTGAACGTTTGTCTTGTCCTGCAGAGGTTTGGTGGGAACGTGAACTCGGAGGCCGTCGTTCAGAACAAACTGTCCTACTCGCTGAGGACTCGCTTCCTGCGCTTCGTCCCTCTGGACTGGAACCCTGGAGGCTGGATCGGCCTCAGAGTGGAGGTGTATGGATGCTCCTACAGTGAGTGATGCACTTAGTCTGTACATCACACACACACACACACACACACACACACACACACACACACACACACACACACACACACACACACACACACACAGAAAATGTTACAGTTTTTATCCACCTACAGTGTGTTTAAGTGGACTTATACTAATAATGACTTCATTTAAAACATGTAAATGTTTCCTGGTCTCCATGGTAACCAGATGAAATGTAATATTTAGAACAATAGTATTCCATTAGCTTTATTTAATATAAAAGTTATAATGTAAGATCATGCCACACTAGTTGATATGGTGTTAGGTAGGAAGGAAGGAAGGAAGGAAGGAAGGAAGGATGTAAGATCATGCCAAACTAGTTGATATGGTGTTAGGAAGGAAGGAAGGAAGGAAGGAAGGAAGGATGTAAGATCATGCCAAACTAGTTGAAGGAAGGAAGGAAGGAAGGAAGGATGTAAGATCATGCCTAACTAGTTGATATGGTGTTAGGAAGGAAGGAAGGAAGGAAGGAAGGAAGGATGTAAGATCATGCCACACTAGTTGATATGGTGTTAGGTAGGAAGGAAGGAAGGAAGGAAGGAAGGAAGGAAGGAAGGATGTAAGATCATGCCAAACTAGTTGATATGGTGTTAGGTAGGAAGGAAGGAAGGAAGGAAGGAAGGAAGGAAGGAAGGAAGGAAGGAAGGATGTAAGATCATGCCAAACTAGTTGATATGGTGTTAGGTAGGAAGGAAGGAAGGAAGGAAGGATGTAAGATCATGCCAAACTAGTTGATATGGTGTTAGGTAGGAAGGAAGGAAGGAAGGAAGGAAGGAAGGAAGGAAGGAAGGAAGGATGTAAGATCATGCCAAACTAGTTGATATGGTGTTAGGTAGGAAGGAAGGAAGGAAGGAAGGAAGGAAGGAAGGAAGGAAGGAAGGAAGGAAGGAAGGATGTAAGATCATGCCAAACTAGTTGATATGGTGTTAGGTAGGAAGGAAGGAAGGAAGGAAGGATGTAAGATCATGCCAAACTAGTTGATATGGTGTTAGGAAGGAAGGAAGGAAGGAAGGAAGGATGTAAGGAAGGTGTTTTGTTGACTACTTACTGTTTTTAAGCAACATTCATTTATTTGGTACAAATAATCACAGTGGTGCAGTGGTTAGGGTCCTGGGTTCTCTCTGGCTTCCTCCCACAGACCAAAGTCATGCAGTTTAGGTTAGTTGGCCAGAGTCTACCCCGCCTCTCACCTCAGCTCCCCTGTGACCCTCGAGAGCAGAGGTGTCAAACTCATTTTCATTCAAGGGCCACATACAGACCAATTTGATCTCATGTGGGCCGGATCATTAAAAAGATGGAGGGAAAGAAGGAAGAAAGGAAGGAAATAAGAAGGGAAGGAAGGGAAGACAGGCAAAAGGAAGGAAGGAAGGTAGGAAGGACAGATGGAAGGAAGGACAGAAAGAAGAAAGAGAGGAAGGACAGAAGGAAGAAAGGGAGGAAGGACAGATGGAAGGAAGGACAGAAAGAAGAAAGGGAGGAAGGACAGATGGAAGGAAGGACAGAAGGTAGAAAGGGAGGAAGGGCAGATGGAAGGAAGGACACATTGAAGGAAAGAAGGAAGGAAGAAAGGGAGGAAGGACAGATGGAAGGAAGGAAGGACACATGGAAGGAAGGAAGGAAAAAAGACAGGAAGGAAAGTGGGCTGAAATGGACCCCTCAGCGGGCCGGTTCTGGCCCACGGGCCGCATGTTTGACACCCCTGCTCTAGAGGATAAGCAGTTTCGAAAACAAATGAATGCTTTGTTTGAAATCACTGCTGCTGTAGTTTGTTTCATCATGAGCTGATTCCTCTTTGTTGATATGGTGTTAGGTAGGAAGGAAGGAAGGAAGGAAGGAAGGAAGGAAGGATGTAAGATCATGCCAAACTAGTTGATATGGTGTTAGGAAGGAAGGAAGGAAGGAAGGAAGGAAGGAAGGAAGGATGGATGTAAGATCATGCCAAACTAGTTGATATGGTGTTAGGAAGGAAGGAAGGAAGGAAGGAAGGAAGGAAGGAAGGAAGGATGGATGGATGTAAGATCATGCCAAACTAGTTGATATGGTGTTAGGAAGGAAGGAAGGAAGGAAGGAAGGAAGGAAGGAAGGAAGGATGGATGGATGTAAGATCATGCCAAACTAGTTGATATGGTGTTAGGTAGGAAGGAAGGAAGGAAGGAAGGAAGGAAGGAAGTGAATGCTTTGTTTGAAATCACTGCTGCTGTAGTTTGTTTCATCATGAGCTGATTCCTCTTTGTTTCAGAGTCAGATGTGGCTGACTTTGACGGCAGAAGCTCTCTGCTGTACCGGTTCAATCAGAAGTCCATGTCAACGGTGAAGGACGTGATCTCTCTGCGGTTCAAGAGCCGGCAGGCCGAGGGGGTTTTACTGCACGGAGAGGGTCAGAGGGGAGATTACATCACTCTGGAGCTTCACCGAGGAAAACTGGCCCTCTACCTCAACCTGGGTCAGTCACAGCAGCCTGAAGTCCAGGTTTCTGCCAGGCTTCCTCACCAAGCATAAAACCTTTACTGTAGTTCAGAGGTGTTCACAAGTCAGTTTTTGCAAGTCCAAGTCAAGTTTCAAGTCTCTCGCAAACACTAAATCAAATTCAAATTCTATAAGCTGTAAAATCCTCTATATAAGACAGTATTGATGATTGTTTCACTAGAATCTACAGCAATGTGACGTGGAACAAATAATTCAATTTCATAACTGTATTTTTCTTTAACAAGAGTTTTCTTTAACAATGCTGTAAAATACAATAAAAGAAATCTATCGCACCAACAATGTATTTTGATAACAGGCACGCAGCACCAAATGTACCGATCCAAGGGACTCCTGTTGGGCCATTGTCTTGAAATCAGAGAGTTTCTAATACAGTATACAGTAGTAGACGGGCTCAGTCACAGCCAGAGATCACTTCCCAAACAGAGAAGGCGAATGACAGATAATAAATAATGAGAATATAAATGATAACATGAAAATAATGGTCATTTAGATAGTCATTAGATAGATGGATGGATGGATGGATGGATGGATAGATGGATGGATGGATGGATAGATGGATAGATAGATGGATAGATGGATGGATAGATGGATAGATGGATAGATGGATAGATGGATGGATAGATGGATAGATGGATGGATAGATGGATGGATAGATGGATAGATGGATAGATAGATGGATGGATAGATGGATGGATAGATAGATGGATAGATAGATAGATAGATGGATAGATGGATAGATAGATAGAGATAGATGGATGCATGGATGGATAGAAGGATAGATGGATGGATGGGTGGGTGGATGGATGGATGGATGGATGGATAGATAGATAGATAGATAGATGGATAGATAGATAGATAGATAGATGGATAGATGGATAGATGGATATGTGGGTGGGTAGGTAGATAGATGGATAGATGGATAGATGGATGGATAGATGGATGGATGGATGGACCCTGCAACCCTTTCTTATGAATCGCATCAATATTTGAATCCCATGACAGTCTAGCATCTCTTATTGTTCCCAGATATTTGTACTCAGTGTGTTTCTCGTGTTTCTTCCTGTCAGACGACACAAGGCTGCGGTTCAGCAGCGGCCGCGTCGCCGTCACGGTCGGCAGTCTTCTGGATGATCAGCACTGGCACTCCGTCATCATCGAGCGCTTCAACAAGCAAGTCAACCTCACGGTGGACTACCACACACAGCACTTCCAAACCAAAGGGGAGGGAGACTCTCTGGAGGTCGACTACGAGGTCAGTCCGTCCCATCTGTTGGGTTATTGTTATTCACTGGAGCGTTCGTTCAGGGGAAACAAACACTTTGATGTTGAAATCAATACGATTCCCCTTTGAAATCATGAAACGCACATATTGCTGAAACAAGCTGCCACTGTTTAATAATTATATTTCAATAAAAACCAAATTATCGTTGGCAAGGACTCACTGAGCTGTGTCGTCTCTCGGTTAGAGAAAGTAAAGGATAATGTTGTCAGGTGTGAAATATGTGGAACAGAGTTGAGCTACGGTGGCTTCACATGGACAAAAAGCTGCTGTCTGCTGTGACGGTTGCTAGGGGAAACGGACCTGAAGCTAATCACCACACTAGGCAAGGCAGTTTTATTTATACAGCGCATTTCATACACAATGGCAACTCAATGTGCTTTATATAAAACAGAAAACATTAAAACATACAATTAACCCCCACCCCCCCCATAATAAGAACAAAGTACAGAAAAATAGAAAGAGAGAAATAAAATGCTAGAATTGAGCATTAAATATAAGACTGCAGCATAAAATAATAAATTGGCTTTAAAATCATTAAAAGGACATCCTCCCTCCTTCCTTCCTCCCTCCCTTCCTTTCTTCCCTCCATCTGTCCTTCCTTCCTTCCTCCCTCCCTCCCTTCCTTCCTTCCTTTCCTTCATCTGTCCAATCATTAAAAGGACATAGAGTGCAAATGAAAGATTAAAATGTAAAGTGCTTTAAAATAAAGAGCTCAATCATAAGCTCAGGAGAAGAGAAATGTTTTTAACCTGGATTTAAAAGTGTTCACAGTTGGGGCTGATTTCAGTTCTGCTGAATAACACGATGCAGACGAAGACACACTAAAGTCCAGCGTGGTTTAAAAGCTTCCAGAAAGTAAAGGATAATGTCGTCAGGTGTGAAACATGTGGAGCAGAGTTGAGCTACGGTGGCTTCACATGGACAAAAAGCTGCTGTCTGCTGTGACGGTTGCTAAGGGAGACGGACCTGACGCTAATCACCAAACTAGTACGTTAACATCTGGAACAGCAACTCGATAATCTAGCTGAATGCTTCTCTAACATCTCGGCAGCATGATGACCCCCCCAACACGGCTTGAGTACTGAACCTGGTATCACAGTGACACCTGCTGTCATAAAAAGGAAATACAACATATATCTGAGAGTCTAACTTATAAAGTAGCTGAAGTTATTTATGTTTTTGAAACTAGAAAAAAAGGGCAAAAAGCTGCTGTCTGCTGTAACGGTTGCTAAGGGAGACGGACCTGACGCTAATCACCAAACTAGTACGTCAACATCTGGAACAGCTCCTCGATATTCAGCCTAGTCTAAAGCTTCTCTAACATCTCGGCAGCATGATGACCCACTCTGAGTAGTTTTACACCATGTTTTATGACCTGTGGAGCAGAAAGGACCAGACATGAGTTTATCAGTGTGTATTCTGTCTCTGATGTGACGAACTCGGCTTGAGTCTGACGTTTCTTACTGAACCTGGTATCACAGTGACACCTACTGTCATAAGAAGGAAATACAACAATTTAAACCGAACGTATATCTGAGGGTCTAACTTATAAAGTAGCTGAAGTTATTTATGTTTTTGAAACAAAAAAAAAGGGCAAAAAGCTGCTGTCTGCTGAGACAGTTGCTGAGGGAGACGGACCTGACGCTAATCACCAAACTAGTACGTCAACATCTAACAGCTGATTGATATCCAGCTGAATGCTTCTCTAACATCTCGGCAGCATGATGACCCCCCAACACGGCTTGAGTACTGAACCTGGTCTCACAGTGACACCTACTGTCATAAAAAGGAAATACAACAATTTAAACCGAACGTATATCTGAGAGTCTAACTTATAAAGTAGCTGAAGTTATTTATGTTTTTGAAACTAAAAAAAGGGGCAAAAAGCTGCTGTCTGCTGTGACGGTTGCTAAGGGAGACGGCCCTGACGCTAACGTTACGTCTCTCATTGCTAAGATGATGTAAAGGAAATGCTCAGCGGTGTTTAAGACCGCGAGGAAATAATCAGCTGTTATATTTTTATTGGTCTGTAAACCTGTAAGATTTATTCTTTTAATTAATGTGTTTGTGTAAAGAGATGAAGACTGATTATCATTTAAATGAATACAAGTTTGTGGAGTTAAAGCTGGTTATGAATATTGAAAGTTATTTAACCCTCCTGTTGTGTTCGAGTCAAGGAAGGAAGGGAGGAAAGGAGGGAGGGAGGAAGGAAGGAAGGAAAGGAGTAAAGGAAACAAGGCAGGGAGGAAGGAAGGGAGGAAGAAGGAAGGGAGGGAGGGAGGGACGGAGGGAGGAAGGAGGGAAGGAAGGGAGTAAAGGAAACAAGGCAGGGAGGAAGGAAGGGAGGAAGAAGGAAGGGAGGGAGGAAGGAGGGAAGGAAGGGAGTAAAGGAAAGAAGGAAGGGAAGAAGTAAAGGGAAGAACGAAGGAAGGAAGGATCCAACAGAAGGAAGAAAAGGCGGATGGAGGAAGGACAGAAGGAAGGAGGAAAGAGGAAAGAGAGCAGAAGGAAAGAAAGAGAGGAGAGAGGAAGGACAGATGTAAGGAAGGAAGGAAGGAAGGAAGGAAGGAAAGAAGGAACAGTCAAAACAGATGGGTCAATTTGACCCGGGAGCACGACAGGAGGGTTAAAACATGAACTCATGTACAATACTAATTATATTTAACTCTGTAATGATCATTTCATTTCATGCATGTGATACGCTACGTGTGATTCTGTGTCACCTCGTGATACAACATAACAGCAAATAATGAATGTAGCAATCAGTTAATTTGATTTGATTTGATTTTGATTTTGATTTACGTGTCTTGCACCCTGGGGTGCCCAGCCCAAATGGACTTACAAGACACTGAAACAGTAGAAGAAAAGCACAAATAATTTTATCCTGCAATCATTTTATTTATGTCTTTCTATTTTTCTGTACTTTGTTTTTATTATGGGGGGGTTAGGGTTGGGGTGGGGGGGTGGGGTTAATTGTATGTTTTAATGTTTCTCAAATTACATGTTTGTCTGTTTTATATAAAGCACATTGAGTTACCATTGTGTATGAAATGTGCTATATAAATAAATCTGCCTTACCAAATAATAACAAAAGAAAACCAGATTACGGGAGAACAGGCATTATAGAAACTAAACATATAGATTGTCCTGACGCTTTTTCCAAGCTTCGGTTACATATTTAGCCAACTTAAAAACATTACAATTAAATAGCCAGTCCATTTAGATATCATCATAGTCCCAAAACATTTCAGGGTTTTTAACATTTCAGTAAATAAAGGAGTTCTCAAATCATCATACAAAAGACAGTATAAAAGAAAGTGTGATTCGTTTTCAATTTCATTAAGTTCACATAACTCACATCATAACCTTTCATCTTCTACAATGTTTTTAAATCTACAAACTTCTAGCTTCAGAGGGAGGACTCCTGTTCTCAGCTGAGCTACTAAAGATCTTTGATTTCTTGATAAGTTTGCTTTAACTTCAGGTTCAGGGCCATAACTATGCTTAATTTGAATATATGTTCGTAATTTGGGCTTTAGTGAAATATCATTTAACCATTTTATCTTAAATAAAGCAAATAGTTAAAGTAAATCAATCACAATATTTTACAGTACAAATTTAAATTATTACACTATATTGTGTCATTTTAAATTAATGGAAAAAACAAATGATTGAACTTTGATTGTATTATTTAAAAGTCTGCTTGGGTCCGTAAGGGTTTTTCAAGGTTTCCACTTTCCTCAAGAGCTGCAAGCATCTAAAAAATCTCAAAATGAAAAAATGATTTAAATTAAAGGAGCGTTATTTGTGTTTTGGTCTCTTGATTACAGCTGAGCTTCGGAGGAATCCCGCTGCCGGGCAAACCTGGAACTTTCCTCAGGAAGAATTTTCACGGCTGTATTGAAAACCTTTATTACAACGGGATCAACATCATCGACCTCGCCAAGAGACGCAAGCCACAGATTTACAGTGTGGTGAGTTTAATTCTGACTATGTTGAGGCTATAGTCCTCATTGCAGGCGACTCCGGTTCGAATCCCGAGCCGAGCGGTCTTATCCTGCGTGTCATTCCCCCTCTCTCTGTCTCCTGTTTCCTGTCTATCTCTACTGTCCTGAACATTAACTCATTGGCTGCCAGCCATTTTCAGAGCAGCCCCATACTGCCAGCATTTTGACCGATCTTTCAAGACCCCCAGAATATTGTGTTCTATGACTATGTAAACACCGAAGGTACCAAAAGAAAGAGAGAAAAACATAATTGACGTCAATGGCAGCCAATGAGTTAAAAAATATACTTAAAAAAAAAAGATCTGTTATCTCTGCGCGCTGGTGGTCGAGTGGTTAGAGCGTATACCATATACACAGCTGACCCTGGTTCAAATCCCGATCAGAGGTCCTTTGCTGCATCTTACATCCCCCCCCCCCTCTCCCATGTTTCCTGTCTGTCTACTGCTCAATAAAGGCGTCTATGCCAACAAAATCTTAAAAAATAAAAATAAAATAAAAAATCTCTTATCTACCTTTCACAATGTACCGTATTTTCCGCACTATAAGGCGCACCTAAAAGCCTTCAATTTCCTCAAAAGCTGACAGTGCGCCTTACAATCCGGTGCGCCTTGTATATGGTTAACCCTAACCCTTTCACAGCGTAAGTGAGTGAGTGACTGGTGGGCGAACCAATGACAAGACTTGAAACCCGGAGCCAATGGACTGGCTACCAGCTGATATGATACTAATGATATGCACGTAATATGTAAATGCGCTGGCTGTGAGTGGTGGAAGCGCTGCGCCAGCTCCTGTATCTAACGGGAGGAAGAGACGGGATGCGAGGACTCTCAAAAGCTTGACAGTTATGAGTCCGGCCAGAGTTTGAGCAGAAAGGAGGGAGGGAGGAAGGAAGGGAGGAAGGAATAAGGGAGGAAAGGAGGACACCAGTCTGATGATTAGCACCTTTTTTTTCCAACTGCGGGTCGGCCGGGTTGTTGGTTTGTACATTGTTCTGCGGGGCCGGTTGCGGGGCGGGCTGCGGGGCGGGTTAAGTTCTGGCGTGAAAATAGCTGACCCGCGCTAATCACTAATAGCTTCTATTCTGTACGCCTTATAATGCGGTGCGCCCTATATATTAAAAAAATTATAAAATAGGCCATACGTTGAAGGTGCGCCTTATAGTGTGGAAAATACGGTAACTTCTTCAGATCAAAACAATGAACTGAAACCTTTTTATAAAGCAGAGAGGATTCATCACTATGAGCCACAGACACATTACACACTGCTGTTAGAATATGAATCTGTCTCCTGCAGGGAAACGTGACCTTCTCATGCTCGCAGCCACAGCTGACCGCCTGCACCTTCCTGAGCTCCAGTAGCAGCTTCCTGTCAGTGCCAGCAGCAGCGCCGTCCTCCATCATGGGCGGGTTCTCTGTTCGGTTCCAGTTTAGAACGTGGAACCCAGACGGGCTGCTGCTCTCCGCTCGGCTGAGCCCCGAGCCCCGACGACTGCAGCTGCAGATCAGCAACAGCCGGCTGCTCCTGACCCTCCACGGCTCAGCGACGCAGAGAGAAGAGGCCACAGCTGGTCAGGACTCACACACACGCACTCACACGCTCACACGCACACACACACACACACACACACACACACACTCACACGCACACACACACACACACACACACACACACACACATTTTTCCTCACCAACTGTTGATTTTTGGCGTCTGAATGTTTGTTTATGAAGCACCAACAAGCTGCAGTCTTACAGTCGGCCCAGGTGGGCTTCACATGTGGGACCGAAGCCCATGCCCACTCAGTACCCACATAGCCCACATATCGACAGCTGGGTATTAAAATGTGAGGAAATATAATATTAAAACAGGAGAAATGAAAACTAAGCAGTTTCATATAAAGACATGATTCTCTCTGTAGTTCAGGTAAACAAATATGTCTGAAAACCTTGAAACCCTCGTGTGATCAAAGCTGCAGAGGAGTCGGCCTTGTAGCTCTGGCTGTATGTATTAAAGCTTCATTCTGCTGCAGCAGCTGGACACAGCCGACTCAATCCATCATGTAATAAGAGGACAAGATGTGCCCATAATTTCACCCTTCATATTTGTAGTACCATTGTCCTCAATAACATCTTCATTTTCTTGGGATTACATGAAGAAAAATGTAATGTGGAGAGCCATGTAGGGGATCAGGGGATTGCTCCACAGAGATAAGACATGTAATGTGTGATTGGGGAACAGAGAGAGTATGAGCAGATGTGACATCACAGCTAGACATTTATGAGCCACAACAGGTCGACTTTACACCAAAAACACTTTTTACAATTAAAATCAAACTGTGGATTCACAGAGAGACACTTCCTGTTCACTTCAAACCAAATGTATCATTTAATCAACTAAATTATATGAATCACTTCTTTAAACTGTAACCCTGATCGCAGCCCTTCCCTCCTGCTCAGAGGAAGTAGCTCCACATTTGTAGGTACAGTAAATGTTTATTGTTACATGAATCCAATAATAAAATATGATTGTTGGGTATGAACAGTGGAAATATAATTGTGGGTTTAACAACAGGAAAATATTCAGAGTTGGATCATTATTCATGTTTTAATGCTGGGTTTATAATAAGAGGCCGTTTTAAGGTGTTCCCTAACATCAGCTCACAGCAGCAGGTTTTCATCTTGTGTGCATCTGCTAGGTCCATTTTTATATCAGTGTTATTATTTCTGCCTCTATTTGTAATTTTCTATCTTTTTTGGGGGGTGGGTAATTATTGAGCCTGCAGTGCAAGTAATTACTAAGAGCACTTTGGGTAATTTTATCTCACTACTCAGCATAAAAGCCCATCAGGAGATAACATCAGGATTGAACAGCAGCCTTTGTTGTATGTGTGGATGTTGAGCACAAAGCACAGACAGAGGAGGTACATTCTTCACATCAGGGTGTCTGTGTGATACTTGACCATGTGATGCAGAAAATCAAAAAACAGGAGCCATGAATCCAAACTAAACAGTGAATCCAGTGTGTAGCTTAAGCAGCAGCTGGTGCTGAAAACTGACTGTTAGCTCTTTTACAGTTCCTCTGCTGTTCCCAGCTGGGACAACAAACATGAGAGTGCTGTGTGGGATTTACCTGCCTAGTTTCTGCCTTTATAGCTTAAATAATAAGACTACCTGTTGCTGTCTCATGCAGCTGCAACATGTAATGTAATCCTCTCTGCATCCCACAGAGAGAGGAGAAGGACACATTATATCTGAGCACTAATTGTTAACTGAAGCTCCATTTGGATTGAATTTGGATTTATTTCTCAAGAGGAAGTGGGATCATTTTAACATTTTCATTTTCAAAACTAAAACTAGCAATAAAAAATAATTTAGTTAACTGAACAGCCCAATCAAATCCCAACGAGTGCCTTTAGTCTACCGTAATTACTGTAGTAGCTAGTCTACCGTAATTACTGTAGTAGCTAGTCTACTGTAATTACTGTAGTAGCTAGTCTACTGTAATTACTGTAGTAGCTAGTCTACCGTAATTACTGTAGTAGCTAGTCTACAGTAATTACTGTAGTAGCTAGTCTACCGTAATTACTGTAGTAGCTAGTCTACCGTAATTACTGTAGTAGCAGCCCAATCAAATCCCAACGAGTGCCTTTAGTCTACCATAATTACTGTAGTAGCAGCACAACTTGCTCAAATGTAGTTGATTTGGTCATTTTCTTTGTTGTTTGTGCTTCTTCTTCTTCTTCTTGTGTCATGTGTCAGTAGCTACGTAGCTAGATGGAGTCTTTATCTGGTTTATTCCTGTTTGTTGCTGAAATACGATCGGGAGGCTGCACGGGTTGTTTTTTATTTTGAAAGACAGAAGTTTTATTATGCTGATTCTGTGTCTGACTTCCTGTCTGGTGCGATCTGCTCTGTTGAGCTTGTCGCGAGTTAGAAACGGCTCCGTCAAAAATAGAAGTGCTACCTATTGATAGCTGCTGCAGCGGACCAGGTGGAATAGATAGCTCCATGGCTCTGACCCGGTCTATAAGTGCTGGCATTATGGTGTTGCAAAGATTAAATTCTGGTGAAAAGTTAAGGAACAAAGAATACATGCAGAAATATACCTAAGAGCAGGATATCATGCAAGCGTAGCGTGGGAGAGCAGGAAAACTAGCATAGGTTAAGAAGCGTTAGCTTGTGGGCTAAAAACAGGAAACATCTGTAACCGGTGATGTGATCTGGTTTATGTAACCTTGCCTATAAAGGATGGATTTAGGTGTATCTTGTCAGTCTCTTTTTCTGTGCAGAATAAACGGCTCTTTTTCCATATGTCACAAGACTGTGAGCTGTCATCTTTTGGCATGAACACGACATAGTATAGACAAACCTAAAGAATTCTACGACAGCATCCGGTATGGAAGCCAAAGCCCTGCCATCTGTGGTGTGGTGAGAAAGGGATTTTGGGTCTGGTCAGCATTTGTGGAGCTCCTCAATGTACGGCAAGGAGGAAGAGCCTGCCACTAGGGCCTTGTTCCAGCGCCATACAGACCAATGTCTTCAGGAACGCTGGCCTCACACAACTGGTTACAGGAAGCCCTCATAGACATCCTCATCCCAAATTGGTGCAATTGGGGTCTTAACCAGTGAGCCTTCCATCTGAGTTGTAATTCTCCAAATGCTGAGGTCAGTGTGTTGTAGCTTCCAAACAGCCCATCTCCTGTCTGTCCTTTTCTTTCTCTTCCTTGGCCTTCTTCTCTGGAGGGACGCCCTTATGTTGGGACCATGTCAACCACACCATACTTTTGAAGAGACACCAGATGGGGGCAGCTGGTCTTGGAGCTGTAGTCCCTCCACCTCAGCTAATTGGGCTGTCAGACAGTTCATCCCTCAGGTGTGTAACACTGAGGCATGTGTGGCGTTGGTCATGGCCGTTGGTAGCCAGCTGTGGAGCCATGCAGGCACGGCAAACATGATATCCTAACATAGTTGGCTGTGATGTGTTTACTTAGTTATTTATTCCATTTGGTATACAGAAGAGAATTGGTAACTCAGGGGTGAAAGCACTCTCTTAGCAGCAGGAAAAACAGTCAATTTGCTTCTGCCTAATTGAATGAGTTTCCAAAACTCAAAGTAAAGAAACTTCTACAGTAACAAGACAGAGTGGTTAACTGACTGTAAGTAGCAGACTGTCACAACAGGCGACCAGACAATGGGGAGTGGATAACTAGTTTCTGAAAACAGTAATGAAGCACCTCTACTGTCTACTTACTGTTGACCTGTTATTCTTTTCATCAAACACTAAGGAGGTACATGCTGTAACAAGCAACAACACTGGGAGCAAAACAATTACTGCAACTGAAAAATACTGGAAGCCCAAGCAGTTAGCCAAGCATTGTCTGTAGTCAGGAAGAATGACATGGAACAATGTTTATGTGTGCTGGACAGTGAAACACATGCAGGACTGTTTAATAAACTAGTGTTGTACTAGTGTCAGAGCAAACTGTGAAAAGAATGTGGATGAGCTGACATTAAAGTTGTAACATGAGATATATAATCTGCATTGATTGATATGTTCTTATTGTTCATGCTTAGATATTTAAAAAGTAACTACACTACAGTAGTGGCCTGCACAGATATTGTAGAAAGTGATCACTTCAAAAACATTGGGGTTGGATATAATGTGGGGCGTTAGAGTATTTAAATACTGACAATCTTTCCAGATGATCTGGCTGCACCAAGTACATTAAAGGGAAATGAAGGCTACCAGCTGTGGTATCAGTTTATCTATGTAGCTACATAAAATATATGACTATGTGATAACAATAAAAATTAGTAATATCAGCCATTAACACACAGGAGAAATATATTGATAACTGAAATGTTTGGTTTTTAGAAATATGAGGAAAGACACGGAAACATTAAAAAGGGGGGACGGGGGGAGTGAATATGGTGCTGTGATGAAATGGATGAGCATGGTGACTGCTGGAGTGATGTCATTAAATTCATCAAACTGTTTCCTGGAGGCTGCAGTGATACAGACTCCAACATGTCTGACTAATCAGCCAGTCTGATGAAACATTTTACAGGCAAATGTTTTCTTTCTCAGACACTTGAGTAATATATATCAGTGATGTGATATAAAATACATTAGAGCCTCTATATATACAATGTGTTGTCACTTCTCAGTTTGAGATGGATACAAGCTGTGAAGGGGAAGGAGCTTGCTAGCTGTCCCTCGCGGCTACTTTGCTTATTCCATGAAACGACCAATTGAGTGGAGAGAACGACGCCCAAGGCTCTCGCTGTCTTTTGGGAGGAGGACAAGCATCATTGGACTTTGATAGACTCTGTGAGAGTAAATGTTCCCCCAAGAGCCTGGACAAACCCGACCTAACAGCCCATATTTTTGACAAATTGAAATAGCTCAATAAATTTGCATTAACCCTTTCGTCTCCTCCGAGCTCTAATCAAGAACAGGGAGAACTGGGAGTTGAACGTCATGGTGTGATCTTTATTCACAGCTGCCATCATGGTATCTTCCTCCTGGTAGCTGCTGTATGTCACACTGGGCATGTCAGTGCAGAAGTAGATTGTGAATTAACTTGCTCATCATTTCTATCGTTAATAACAAGCTGTCAGATTGTCTGTTCCTGTGTCTTTACTGCTCAAACTTCCTTTTAGTGACAAACTTTTCTCAGTTTTCATAAATGACCGTAGTGAGTACAGTGTTGTTAATACGGGTAGAAATGAGGGAAACAAGACCCAAGTAGTATTAAACCAGCAATATTTTAAAACTGCAATGCAAAGGTAGAAATTAAACTCCTCCAGAGCTACAGTTCCACCAGCTGGTAAGAACAGGAACACTAAGTACCTGCTCACACCACAACGTGCCACAACAAAATTCATTCCTGCTCAAAGTCAGTTGGCGGAGATAAAATCATGAAATGTGTGTGATACCAGCTGCAAGTATAAAGAGTGGAGGGGGGGGGGGGTGGCTAGCCTGGCTGTCTCCACATCAGATCCCAGCCAAAAATAGTCCAGCATATAACTTCCCATAAAATGGCAACCAGGAGAAAAATATGAAATGATCCTTTCATCTAACTGCATCCTTCTCTGCCAGAAAGCATATTAATGCATTACTCAAAATGTCAAACTATTCTTTTAAGATTTTGTGCTACGGACAACTAAACTGATGTGAAGTCCCTCAATCTATCCGTAGGTCACAGAGTTAATGACGGTTTGTGGCACTCTGTGAGCCTGGACACCAGAAGTCTGCAGATCAGTCTGACTCTGGACAACGAGCCGGCTTCCACCACCGAACAGTGGGAACAACTGGAACCAAGAGGCAGCTTCTACTTCGGAGGTCAGTAGATCATCACACATCCAGTATCAGAAAGTATCTTGAAAGGTTTCTGCTCTCCATTAGCATGTAGAGCTAACAGCATCTTCTCCATGCAGGCTGTCCTCCAGCAAGCTGCCAGAAGCCGACTCTGTCCTTTCAGGGATGCATGCGGCTCATATCCATCAACAGCCAACCAATCAACCTGAGTCACATCCAGCAAGGATTACTTGGAAATTATAACGAGCTTCAGTTTGACACCTGCAGCATCAGAGACAGGTAAAAGAATTGTTAGCATGTTCTTTTTCACAGCTTTATACAGTTACTGGACCATCTACATTCCTAAAACTAATTCACAATGACAGTTTGTTAATACTGGTGTTAGTAGAAAAGAAACAGAGTTGTTTAGCCGAGCCTTCAGGAAGTCAACTTCTTCATTTAGGAAACATCTTGTGATTGTGTATTTACCAGGTATTTACACTGCCTGAGAAACCTGGAAATGTTTGACATGACAAGTTGACCAACAGTACTGGAGCCTGGGACTGTAGCTATTGTGAGGCTGGGCTACAGTGGGGGGGGGGGGGACATGTTGGTTTAAAAGTCCATGACTGAAACATCTGTGATGGGCTTTTAAGCATGTTGCTGGCTTAGCTAAAACAGGGAGCACAATGCAAAAAAACCCTATGCAGAATGGACCAAAAGCAATACATGAATTTGAGAATGACCTATGAGCCATGATGGGACCCTGACCCAGAAAGGCGGAGGTAGACAGTGTTGGTGTAGCAGGATCAGTGAACGTGGGAGTCATATTTAAAGGGACCGCCTTGTTGTGAGAAAGGCTCTGATTGGTGTGTGATTGATTCAATCATTAGCTGTCAGCTGATTACAGCTGGGGCGCATCACTTCTGTGTTCTGCAGGAACTGACGCCTGATCTTCATCTCTCCCCAACCTTACGTACTTTTTTAGTGGCCTAAACTTCACCAAACCTTAATCATGGTGGTGTCACATCAGAAATAGATCATATAGTTATATTGCACTATTACTTCTGAATCCACCTGTGTCAGATTTTAGACTGAACCTAGCTGTATTCTACATGGACCTGCTGTGTTCGTCTTTTCTGTCTTTCAACAAAAGATGAATGAAAACTAAAGTAATTAAAGTAAAGTAATTCATGGATAATGTATAAAAAGGAAAGAAGATGGTAGTAAGAATAAGCGATGAATCTTTTTTCTTGTCGAACAATGAGTGTGACTCTTAATGATTTAATTCCTCTGATGCCAACTCTGGCCTTTTAAAAAAAAAAAAAAAAAAAACTCACTCCACAATAACTACTGAGAATTCAACTCTATCTTTGCACTTCAACTATTCTTTAACTTAACCTTAATTTTTCTGCACAGTTTCAGCCTCACAGAGCTGCTCGTGTATCCGTAAAATCTCAGTCTTTTCAGAATAGAATAGAATAGATCTTTATTGTCATTGTCACAAGTACAACGAAATTTTAAAGTGCTCACCAGTCAGTGCATCATTCATTCATAATAGAAAAATAAAAATAGAACAATAGAACAATAGAAATAAAGAAAAATGAAAGAAAAACATCATCAATAATAAATACTATACATAAAAACAACCCAAGTACATCCTGTCATTGCACAGCCCTGTTCCAGTCCATTGTAAACAGTGTTAATTAGCAGCATTGAGTGTAGTGATAGCTGTAGGATAAAAGCTGTGTTTGAATCTGTTTGTCCTTGTTTTAACTGATCTGAATCGTCTGCCTGATGGCAACAGCTCAAACTGAGAGTGTCCAGGGTGAGAAGAGTCCTTTACAATGTTCTGCGCTTTTTTGATGCAACGGGAACTGTGTAGTTGTTCCAGTGTGGTGGTAGAGGGCAGCCAGCGATCTTTTGGGCTGTGTTGATGACCCTCTGGAGCGCTTTCCTCTGAGCCACTGTGCAGCTGGTGAACCAAACACAGATGCAGTAAATTAGGATTCTCTGGATGGAGGCTCGATAGAAAGACACCTGCAGTTTCTGTATGATGTTATTATATAAAGTTATATATAAAGTAACACTGACTCTCTCCACACAGTCCTAACCCTGACCCTCTCCGCATAGTCCTAACCCTGACCCTCTCCGCATAGTCCTAACCCTGACCCTCTCCACACAGTCCTAACCCTGACACTCTCCACACAGTCCTAGCCCTGACCCTCTCCACACAGTCCTAACCCTAACCCTCTCCACACAGTCCTAACCCTGAAGCTCTCCACACAGTCCAAGCCCTGACCCTCTCCACACAGTCCTAACCCTGACGCTCTCCACACAGTCCTAACCCTAACCCTCTCCACACAGTCCTAACCCTCTCCACACAGTCCTAACCCTCTCCACACAGTCCTGACCCTGACCCTCTCCACACAGTCCTAACCCTCTCCGCATAGTCCTAACCCTGACCCTCTCCGCATAGTCCTAACCCTGACCCTCTCCACACAGTCCTAACCCTGACACTCTCCACACAGTCCTAGCCCTGACCCTCTCCACACAGTCCTAACCCTAACCCTCTCCACACAGTCCTAACCCTGAAGCTCTCCACACAGTCCAAGCCCTGACCCTCTCCACACAGTCCTAACCCTGACGCTCTCCACACAGTCCTAACCCTAACCCTCTCCACACAGTCCTAACCCTCTCCACACAGTCCTAACCCTCTCCACACAGTCCTGACCCTGACCCTCTCCACACAGTCCTAACCCCTTCCACACAGTCCTAACCCTGACCCTCTCCACACAGTCCTAACCCTGACCCTCTCCACACAGTCCTAACCCTCTCCACACAGTCCTAACCCTGACCCTCTCCACACAGTCCTAACCCTCTCCACACAGTCCTAACCCTGACCCTCTCCACACAGTCCTAACCCTGACCCTCTCCACACAGTCCTAACCCTGTCCACACAGTCCTAACCCTGACCCTCTCCACACAGTCCTAACCCTGTCCACACAGTCCTAACCCTCTCCACACAGTCCTAACCCTCTCCACACAGTCCTAACCCTGACCCTCTCCACACAGTCCTAACCCTGACCCTCTCCACACAGTCCTAACCCTGTCCACACAGTCCTAACCCTGACCCTCTCCACACAGTCCTAACCCTCTCCACACAGTCCTAACCCTAACCTCTCCACACAGTCCTAACCCTCTCCACACAGTCCTAACCCTGACCCTCTCCACACAGTCCTAACCCTCTCCACACAGTCCTAACCCTCTCCACACAGTCCTAACCCTGACCCTCTCCACACAGTCCTAACCCTGACCCTCTCCACACAGTCCTAACCCTAAACCTCTCCACACAGTCCCCACTGATGGTTAGTGATGGAGTGTCCTTTTTCTTCCTCCTGTAATCTATTATGAGCTCCTTGGTTTTTGCGGTGTGGAGCAGGTTGTTGGAGCGGCCTGAATGGTCCAACGTCCTCCAGAGGACACAGCGGAGATGTGTGAATGCGACTCAGCAGCAGGGATTTATCTGCCTGCCTTGTTCATTTGGTGATGGCGTCATGTTTTCTACAGAGGAGGCTGGAAGTCACTGACACCTTGTCCAATAGAGACTGTCAGGATCATCTAATTAAACTGCAGCAGAGACTCAAGAACACTTTCCCAGGCAGAGGGCTCTACTAACAAGCTGCTGCGTCCCGCGCTGCGTAGCATCAGTCCCTCATTACCTGCACAGCTCTCAACCAGGTCAGACTCAAGAGCTCCTCCTGTGTCTGCGTGCTGTCTGCAACATTTACAGCAAAGACAAACATTTCAGCTTCCATCTTCTCCTTCCTGCAGCCCAAGGCTCAGTCTGGGTCTCATATCTAATTTGAAGATACTTGCTTTCTGTTGGTCAGATTGAACAACATGAAGGTGTCAGCTGTAAGAAAGGAGATGTTTTTTTTGTGTTTTGTTTTTAAACATATTTTTATTAAACTTTTTGCAAAGCAGTTGTGACAAGGACAATACAAAACATGGCAAAAGCAACAGTGCACCAAATACAGGCAATAAGAGGTAGGAAAAACAATTCACAAAAGAGAAAAAAAACTACTGACATACTATATGTCAATATATCAAACTATGGCTCTACATCTTTTGTCCAGGCCAGATCCATAAGCCCTGATCTCAACCTACAAGATGCAGTGGCACCCAGGTAGATCCGATAAAATAAGAAGGGTTCATCCTTTAATGCTGTAGAGAAAGCTTCAAATGGAATGACATTCATCACAGTTTGCTACTGAATGAGAGTGGGAGCCTTATCGGTGATCCATAAGGCCATGATACATTTCTGGGCACAGTGCAGCAGGATGTGCAAAAGGTCTCTGTTGCGAAAGTCAGCAGGTAACTCATCACTTAGTCCCAACAGGCAAGTCCTTGCGCCCAGATGCAGATGGCGCCTAAAGATTACATTAAACTGTTGAATGATTGTAATCCAGAACTGCTGGATGTGAGGACGGCTCCACAAACAATGAATAAATGATCCGACAGAAGATTGACATTTAGTACTGTTCTGGCAATATTTTTTATCAAGAAGCACAAAGTCGTTGGATGTCTATCTCTAGTTTATTCAGTCGTCTGCAGACGGACTCCTGCAGCCCGGAGCAGAGGAAACAGTCAGGTTATATACAATACATTATCTAGTGAAGGCATGATCTTGTTCTACCATCAGAACAGAATGTAAGCACAATAGTAACTTCATAATGTGTGTACAATCAGGACAATGGTTAATCAGTAGATTATAACATACATGATGTTCACTTAATCAGCATTTCATGTAACATAAGTGGTGTCATGGTCAGCAGATTATGACACACACATACACCTAATCATGTGACATAGTTACTCATTTGTGTCAGAGAAGATGAATAAGATAGATTGTTTATTTGTCCTTTCGGAAAATTGTTCTGTGCCGTTTTCAGTGCATCTGATACAAGTACAGAGACATTACAATAAACAAGAACACAATAGACAAACCATACACCCCCCCCCCTCCCAGGACAAAAAGACAGGTTGACAATAGGACAAAAAACCCAACTTAAATACAGTACAATACTAAAGTGCAATGTGCTATTCAGTCTTAGTTGTCTTATTTAACATGGATATGCTGGTAGGTATGAATGATCTGTGGGCTCTGTTTGTCTGGAATGAAGGCATCCTGAGCCTCCTACCTGAGGGCAACAACTCATATGTTTGATGTAAGGGGTGTGAGAGATCCTCACATATATTATTTGCCTTCTTTAATAATAATTAATTATTTAATAATAAGAATTCCCATTACGCTCACAAATTAACATTGATCAAACTGACATTAATCATTGAAATTCAAAACTAATGATCAAAAAATCAAAAAATATCTTTAGCTCTGACAGAGTTGGATTTATTCTATGTCTGGCTTCAGGAGTGATAAGGAACTGTGCAAAATGTTAAATTGGGTGTCCCAGTCAGAGTTGGACATCAGGACAGTGGAGGGCCGGCCACACAGAGCGCTCCTGTCTTCAGCCTTTATCGTAACCAAGTCAGATTCCCATCCGTCTTTCACCTTGTCAGAATTATCTGCATTAAAATTACAGAGGGTAAGAAAGGAGATGTTTTATTATAAGTCAGTCAGTTTAAAATGTGTTTCTTCTTCTTCTTCCTTCAGTTAGATGTTCTTTTCTCCGTGCTTAAAATAATTCAACATGTGAACACACGACTAGTTTGGAGCCAATCATGGTCCAGTATGAAACAGTGATGAAGGACTTTACAGTGAAGAGGAGATACTTTGAGTCAAACACTGTAAAACAGTATTTACATATTCAGAGGTTTTGAAATGAAGTGGACTCGGCTGCTCCGCTCACATTACCAAATGGTTTTCTAATTATAGGCGTTACTTTGCGGGGCAGACCACGAAAGCGAAATAGCCCTGTCCTCTTTGTTTAGTTTTTGATTATGGCATAAAATGCTAATTAGATGATTGATTATTCATTTTTATTTATGAGTCAAATAATGCAGCCACATTCTTAAAATGACATTTCTGCAAATGCATTTTAATTTAATTTTCAGATTTTACGTTTCAGATTGAATTCTGAATCTATTTGCTGGAGAATATTAAATCTCTTTTTCATTTGAATGAAGTGAAAGAATGAGCAGTCCTGAAGAAGAAATGATAAAATATTAATGTATGTGAAAGTGTGTGTGTGTGTGTATGTGTGGTTGTGTGTGTGTGTGTGTGTGTGTGTGTGTGTGTGGTTGTGTGTGTGTGTGTGTGTGTGTGTGTGTGTGTGTGTGTGTGTGTGTGTGTGTGTGTGTGTGTGTGTGTGTGTGTGTGTTTTCCTGACGGCAGGAAACGTATTGAACCATTTAACTGTTTGTGAACGATGTTTAGAGTATTTCACTGCCGGCGTTGTACACTTTCCTTCCTTCCTTCTTTCCTTTCCTTCCTCCCTGCCTTCTTTCTTCCCTTCCTCTTTTTCTTTCTCCCTCCCTTGTTCCTTATTTCCTCCGTCCTTCCTTCCTTCCATCTGTTCTTCCTCCCTCCCTCCTTCTCTCCTCCCTTCCTTCTTTCCTTCCTCATTCCCCTTTCTTCTTCCTTCCTTCCTTCTTTCTTTCTTTCCTCCATCCTTCCTTCCTTCCTTCCTTCCTTCCTTCCTTCCTAATGATCCTAACCCTGACCTAAAGCATTAGAGTGTATTAGTGTAGTGTGAAGCTGCTGTCGTCTGAATGGGAGAAATCAAAGACATGCTGCGTCTCTCCTAAAATAAAAGCTTTACTGTCAGAGCAGAGTTCATGTTTACGGGATTTGAACACAATAAGCACTTCAAGGAAACTTCAAACCACAATTCTTTTTCCGATTAACAGCCCCTTCCTCCAGTTTCACATAATTGCCGTCCTCTCAAGCGTGCATCTATAATTTCATACACTTTCATCTCTCATCCATTAATTGCAGCGGAGCGGGCCAGCCACAGCTCGGATAAGGTTGCAGCAGTTGGTTTAATTACCATCAAGTGGGGGTTTTTTTTTCTTTTTTTTCTATTTTTGGGCTCACTGTCGCTCTCACAGGTCGGGAAATTTAAGCAGCCGACCCACACAATGGCATTTTTGAGTTGTGAAGTTTGATTGGAGAAGGAGAAGGAGAAGGAGAAGTCATGGAAAGGATGAATCTCTTAACCCTTTATAGGACACTCATTGAAAGGAAGGGAGGAAGGAAGGAAAGTTGGAAGGAAGGGAAGGAAGGAAGGGAAGGAAGGATGGAGGAAGGAAAGGAAGGAAGGACGGACTTCCTCACTCCTTTCCTTCCTTCTTCCTCCCTTGGTTCCTTGACTTGAGGAGGGTTAATATGCTCTAAATGCTGCAGAAATGCCAAAAACCACTTTCAGTTTCTGGAGAGAATCCAGGAAGGAAATACAGATTTATTAGCAGCATTACATACGTCAGTGTCTTCAGTTAAACAACGCTTCATTTATACATTTGGGTGTTAATTGAAGGCCTGTTTGATTGGAGATGCATATTAGATATTAAGGTCTATTCTGGATGTTTGACTCGAAGTATGTAACTCTGACACCAAGTGTTTAGAAATGGTACTGCAGCTCACGTTCAAAACACTGGAGAGAGCTGTTACTCCTCGCCCCCTCCCTCCTTTCCTTCCATCCTTCCTCCTTTCCTTCCTCGCCCCCTCCCTGCCAGAGTCTACTTCACGCGGGTTGCCAGTTGTTGGACGTGATCCTGCATATCCTCCTCCGTATCAGCGGGTGCAGCTGAGTGCTGTATGACGTTGTAACCGTCTCCATGTTTCAAAGGCGTCTCCTATACATACCCTGGTTTTGTTTCTCAAATTGTCACAACGTATCTGAGTCATAACGAGGTTTTTTTGGTTTTGTAACATCAGACTGTAGCTCAGTGGCACCTGGCAACCTGGCTGCTGAAACGCTACTGACTTGGTGATTGGTAGCTAGGTGGTGGGTGGAGCATCAGTACTGACTAATACCAGGTGTTTAATGTGCTGTGTGAGAATTATGAGCTTTGTCATGATGAGTTTCAGCTCATGGTTTAGTGTTGTGGTTCACTCTCAGCGCTCTCATAGTGTCGTTTTCAGAGTATAAAGCTGTTTTTATAAAAGCCATTGTACACACACACACACACACACACACACACACACACAAACACACACACACACACACAGTGGAGCATTTAGATATTCCCCTCAGGAGCTGGTGGAGTAAAAGCAGAGCTAACAGAGAGAGAATATTGGACTTTCCATCCAGCAGAAGAATGATGTGTGTGTGTTGTGTTGTGTTGTGTTGTGTTGTGTTGTGTGTGTGTTGCAGGTGTATTCCTGAATAATGATGATGAGGTGTGTGTGTGTGTTGCAGGTGTATTCCTGAATAATGATGATGTGTGTGTGTGTGTGTGTGTGTGTGTGTGTTGCAGGTGTATTCCTAACTTCTGTGAACACGGAGGTCGCTGTCTGCAGTCCTGGAGCTCCTTCTCCTGCGACTGTTCAGGGACCGGCTACTCTGGAGCAACGTGTCATAACTGTGAGGACTCTGTCTCTGTTCTCTGATTTCATGTGTTCAGGAGTCAGTTTTCCATCTGAGCATGAAGTGTGTGTGTGTGTGTGTGTGTGTGTGTGTGTGTGTGTGTGTGTGTGTGTGTGTGTGTGTGTGTGTGTGTGTGTGTGTAATGATTCCTCCTGTTCATACTGAGCATTAGTTATTTTAAAATTCTGTGAATGGATGTTTCCTGACCAGCCTCTTCAGTGTGTTGTTAAACTACAAACCAGCTCGTCATATCCTTAACTCACTCAGAGAGAATAGATGGAAGCATGAAGTTTAAAATAATAATTATAATTTGAGAGTTTACAACTTTGTCTTGTATTTGAACTGACACTGCTTATCCATAATCTCTATGGTTACACGATGACATCATCACTATGGTTACATGATGACATCATAATTCAAAATGACATGATTTAAAATGCCACTCTGGTCTTAAGGGTAAATACACATAGGAAGGAAAGAAGAAGGAAGGAAAGAAGAAGGAAGGAAAGGAGGGAAGGAAAGGAAGTCTTAACTGGTCTTAAGGGTAAATCCACATAGATGCTATCATGCTAGATCCCAGTGTTGGATCAGACTCAACATTTAACTTTACTCTTCAACAATTTGGTGTCCACACATGATTGAGTGTTAAACTATTGTCTGACTTACAAAACAGAAACTCTGGGAACATAAAACTGAATCGATATTGAATTGAAAATTGAATCGGGACCCTGTGAATCAGAATTGAATCGATTCAGGAATTCATTGACAATACCCAGACCTACAGACCCCTTCACTCTGGATATGTTCTTCAGCTGATAGAAGCTGGTTTGGTGATTGATTTGATGTGACTGCTGAAGGTCAAAGTATCGAATGTCCCCACATGAGGAGGCAGGGCTGCAGGAGGTTAATAAATGTTTGATGAATCTTTGTGTTTGATTAAAAGTCTTATGTTTTATGATCCAGAACATTTTATAGAATATGATGAAAACAACATGTATGAAGCTGATTAGTTTAATTAAAACAGGTTCAACTTTTACATTTACATATTTAAACATGTATCAACTGCACAGGAATCTAAAAAATGATGCATTTTATTTTTTATTTCCATTTCTGTATACACATTAGGAAAAGTCCAGCTCAAAGAAATGTGTATAGGATGTTTTTAAAGCTCTCAAATGTATAAAATTGTATAAAACAGTATATTAGGGTTAACCCTTTATTGGTCAAATAATTATATTTGGTAACTTCTGTAAATATCCCAAAATATCCTTCCTTCCTCTCTTCCTTCCTTCCTTCCTTCCTTCCTTACTTCCTTCCTTTCCTTCCTCCCTGCCTTCTTTCTTCCCTTCCTCTTTTCCTTTCTCACTCGCTCGTTCCTTATTTCCTCCGTCCTTCCTTCCTTTCCTTCCTTCCATTGGTTCTTCCTCCCTCCCTCCTTCTCTCCTCCCTTCCTTCTTTCCTTCCTCCATCCCCCTTCTATTCTTCCTTCCTTCTTTCTTCCCTTCCTCCCTCCCTCCTTCTCTCTTTCTTTCCTCCCCCCTACCTTCCTTCCTTCCTTCTTTCCTCCGTCCTTCCTTCCTTTCCTTCCTCCCTCTTTCCTTCCTCCCTCCTTCCTTCCCTTCCTTCCTTCCTTCCTTCCTTCCTCCCTTCCTTCCTCCCCTCCTTTCAATGAGTGTCCTATAAAGGGTTAAAGAAACACAAATATCCAACAAGCCTGGCCTGTAAATGTAAAGTGTGTTAGAGTATCAGCTGCTCTCTCTCTGTCTGCTGCTTCCAGCCGTCTATGAGTCGTCCTGCGAGGCCTACCAGCTGACTGGCAGCTCCTCCGGCTTCTACTCCATCGATCCGGACGGGAGCGGCCCCCTGGGGCCCGCGCAGGTCTACTGCAACATGACAGGTGAGTTCACTGCAGTCCACCACGTTGTCACCTTTACTCTCTGGGAGCTCCGGCGGGAGCAGAGCTCAGAGTAAAGAGTGGAGTCTCTCACAGATCAAACTGCATCGATCCGCAGCGCTGACACTTCACTGTGCTGGAGGAAATCATTACGCTGGCTCGATACGCTTCATCACAGTGTAGAACTTCATCTGTGTGATGCTCTCTGTGAAGGTCCACGTGACCACGCTGCACAATAATCACTCCATGTATTCATAACATCAGACAAGATACACGTCGTTAGATTCAGTGTGACAAACATAAATCCACTCTGAAGTCAAATGAGCAGCATGTTTTCTGCAGTGTTGCAGTGATCCATACAGGAAGTGGTAGTAATCCATACAGGAAGTGGCAGTGATCCATACAGGAAGTGGCTACAGTTTACTCAGCTGGGCTTTTCATGAATATGAAGAAATGCAGGCAACAAGCTCACTGCATTATATTCTTCAATCAGCCGAAACCTTGAAACCTCAGCGCCGGTTAATCTGTCACATGTCTCAGTGAGATGATGACGTCACATGACCCTAACCCCAACCAGACGTCACGTGACCCTAACCCCAACCAGACGTCACATTTGTGTTGCATTTCATCTGATTTGATATTGTTTTTAACCGGTTGTGTGTGTGTGTGTGTGTGTGCGTGTGTGTGTGTGTGTCTGTGTGTCTATGTGTGTGTCTATGTGTGTGTCTGTGTGTCTGTGTGTGTGTCTGTGTGTCTGTGTGTCTGTGTGTGTGTGTGTGTATGTGTGTGTGTGTGTGTGTGTGTGTGTGTGTGTACAGAGGGGAAAGTGTGGACGACAGTGAGCCACAACGTCACAGCTGCAGTCAGAGTTCAGGGCTCGTCTCTGCTGAAGCCTCACGTCATGATGTTCAACTACAGCACGTCCGCCCATCAGCTGCGCGCCATCGTCACGGCGTCGGAGCAGTGCCAGCAGGAAGTGGTCTACACCTGCAGGAAGTCCCGCCTCTTCAACACCAAAGGTAAGTCTTCCATTCCACCACATTTCCTGCTTCTTCCTGTTTGTGACCTTATGAACAAACTACTTGAAAGGAAGGAAGGGAAGGAAGGAGGGAGGAAGGAAAGAGGGAGGAAGGAAGGAAAGGAAGGAAGGACGGAGAAAATAAGGAACGAGGGAGTGAGGATGGAAGGGAAGGAAAGAGGGAGGAAGGAAAGAGAGAAGGAGGGAGGGAGGAAGGGAAGAAAGAAGGAAGGAAGAAGAAAGGGGGATGGAGGAAGGAAAGAAGGAAGGGAGGAGAGAAGGAGGGAGGGAGGAAGAACCGATGGAAGGAAAGAAAGGAAAGAAGGACGGAGGAAATAAGGAACGAGGGAATGTAGGGGGAGGAAAGAAAGAGAGAAGGATGGAGGGAGGAAGGGAAGAAAAAAGAAAGGAAGGAAGGAAGAAGAAAGGGGGATGGAGGACGGAAAGAAGGAAGGGAGGAGAGAATGAGGGAGGAAGGGAAGGAAGAAGGAAGGAAGGAAGAAGAAAGGGGGATGGAGGAAGTCCAGTGTGAAACAAAAATCTCCTCCTGATCTGAACTGTATTCAGTATGTCAGAGCGATGCTGCCCCCTGCTGGACAGAACCAGCACCAGCACCGCTTCCATGGGTTCTATTATGGGATGTGATTTAGAAGAATTGTTGGAAGTGTAAAAATAAAGAATCAATCAATCAACAAATAATTGTTCCTTCCTTCCTTCCTTCCTTCCTTCCTTCCTTCTTTTCCTTCCTTCTTGTCTTCTCTTCTCTTCTCTTCCTTCCGTCTGTCCTTGCTTCCTTCCTTCCTTCCTTCCATCTGTCCTTGCTTCGTTCCTTCCTTCCTTCCATCTGTCCTTGCTTCGTTCCTTCCTTCCTTCCATCTGTCCTTGCTTTGTTCCTTCCTTCCTTCCATCTTCCTTGCTCCCTTCCTTCCTTCTTCTCTTCCTTCCATCTGTCCTTCCTGTATTCTCTTTCTTCTCCTTCCTTCTTTTCCTTCCTTCTCGTCTTCTCTTCTCTTCCTTCCGTCTGTCCTTGCTTCGTTCCTTCCTTCCTTCCATCTGTCCTTGCTTCGTTCCTTCCTTCCTTCCATCTGTCCTTGCTCCCTTCCTTCCTTCTTCTCTTCCTTCCATCTGTCCTTGCTCCCTTCCTTCCTTCTTCTCTTCCTTCCATCTGTCCTTCCTGTATTCTCTTTCTTCTCCTTCTTCTTTTCCTTCCTTCCTTCCTTCCTTCCTTCCTTCCTTTTAATGATCCGGCCCACATGAGATCAAATTGGTCTGTATGTGGCCCTTGAATGAAAATGAGTTTGACTCCTCTGCTCTAGTTTGACAGTAATTTGGGAGGTTTGTCAGAGAATTCACAAAACAGAGAATCAAAATAACTTCCACTAACTGGAATACATTATATTGGTGAGCAGGTTTAGGCAAGGCAGTTTTATTTATACAGCGCATTTCATACACAATGGCAACTCAATGTGCTTTATATAAAACACAAAAACATGTAATTTGAGAAACTTAAAACATACAATTCAAAGTACAGAAAAATAGAAAGAGAAATAAAATACTATAATAGAGCATGAAATATAAGATTGCAGCATAAAATAATAAATAAGCTTTAAAATCATTAAAAGGACATAGAGTGCAAATGAAAGATTAAAATGTAAAGTGCTTTAAAAGAGCTCAATCATAAGCTCAGGAGAAGAGAAATGTTTTTAACCTGGATTTAAAAATGATTCAGTTCTGCTGGTAGTTTGTTCCAGTTGTGTAAAAGCTGCTTCATCATGTTTACACTTAATCTCATTCAGACCTGCATTAGGTTCAAAGTTCAATTAATGCTGATTTTTTGATTTCTGCCATAACCTCCCAGCTCTGTCTCTGCTCTTTGGCTGCAGACGGCCGGCCGTTGTCCTGGTGGGTGGACCAGGGAGGAGAGCGCCGGAGCTACTGGGGGGGGTTCCTGCCCGGAGTCCAGCAGTGTTCCTGCAGCCTGGAGGAGAACTGCATCGACATGAACTACTTCTGCAACTGTGACGCCGACACAGACGCAGTGTAGGAAACACACACGGTGTTGTTTTAGAATAGAGCTTTATACGGTGGCCGAGACCCGCCATAGCTGCAAATAAAAGTAACGCTGCAAATAAAAAGAAACGCTGCAAATAAAAGAAACGCTGCTGCAAATAAAAGAAACGCTGCAAATAAAAAGAAACGCTGCAAATAAAAGAAACGCTGCAAATAAAAAGAAACGCTGCAAATAAAAAGAAACGCTGCAAATAAAAGAAACGCTGCAAATAAAAAGAAACGCTGCTGCAAATAAAAAGAAAGGCTGCAAATAAAAGAAAGGCTGCAAATAAAAAACGCTGCAAATAAAAAACGCTGCAAATAAAAAACGCTGCAAATAAAAAGAAACGCTGCTGCAAATAAAAAGAAACGCTGCAAATAAAAAGAAACGCTGCAAATAAAAAGAAACGCTGCAAATAAAAAGAAACGCTGCAAATAAAAGAAACGCTGCAAATAAAAAACGCTGCAAATAAAAGAAACGCTGCAAATAAAAAGAAACGCTGCAAATAAAAAGAAACGCTGCTGCAAATAAAAGGAAACGCTGCAAATAAAAGAAACGCTGCAAATAAAAAGAAACGCTGCAAATAAAAGAAACGCTGCAAATAAAAAGAAACGCTGCAAATAAAAAGAAACGCTGCAAATAAAAAGAAACGCTGCAAATAAAAAGAAACGCTGCAAATAAAAGAAACGCTGCAAATAAAAAGAAACGCTGCAAATAAAAAGAAACGCTGCAAATAAAAGAAACGCTGCAAATAAAAAGAAACGCTGCAAATAAAAGAAACGCTGCTGCAAATAAAAAGAAACGCTGCAAATAAAAAGAAACGCTGCAAATAAAAAGAAACGCTGCAAATAAAAAGAAACGCTGCTGCAAATAAAAAGAAACGCTGCAAATAAAAAGAAACGCTGCAAATAAAAGAAACGCTGCAAATAAAAGAAACGCTGCAAATAAAAGAAAGGCTGCAAATAAAAGAAACGCTGCAAATAAAAGAAACGCTGCAAATAAAAAGAAACGCTGCAAATAAAAAGAAACGCTGCAAATAAAAAGAAACGCTGCAAATAAAAGAAACGCTGCAAATAAAAAGAAACGCTGCAAATAAAAAGAAACGCTGCAAATAAAAAACGCTGCAAATAAAAGAAACGCTGCAAATAAAAAGAAACGCTGCAAATAAAAGAAACGCTGCTGCAAATAAAAAGAAACGCTGCTGCAAATAAAAAGAAACGCTGCAAATAAAAAGAAACGCTGCAAATAAAAGAAACGCTGCTGCAAATAAAAAGAAACGCTGCTGCAAATAAAAAGAAACGCTGCTGCAAATAAAAGAAACGCTGCAAATAAAAAGAAACGCTGCAAATAAAAAGAAACGCTGCTGCAAATAAAAAGAAACGCTGCAAATAAAAAGAAACGCTGCAAATAAAAAGAAACGCTGCAAATAAAAAGAAACGCTGCAAATAAAAAGAAACGCTGCAAATAAAAGAAACGCTGCAAATAAAAGAAAGGCTGCAAATAAAAGA
>NC_070588.1:1374170-1419170 GCF_027409825.1 Scomber japonicus | reverse complement strand
AGGGGGCGACCGTCTCTATACAAGTCAATGGAGAATTCACCAACTTCTCACTTGATTTCTAACCTCAGTAAACGTTTTCAAAATGTGTTTATGGTCTCAATCGCTAGTTTAAAGCCTTCTTCAATGCAGTATGATGTTCATTTGGGACATTTTGGCCTCCCTGATTTTATATGTGACGATAAAGCAGGGTATGCATTAGGGCGTGGCTACGTCCTGATTGACAGGTTGATTGACCAATGTCCTCCAGATCCAGCCCTCGTAACCGTAGCAACCTCCCCGCTCCGCCGTTGGTCCCGCCCATACGTCCGTTCATGACTCCGCCTCATGCCCATATAAGTAGAATCCGTGTTTTAATTTTTCCCAGCATGCACCTGAAATTTTCAAGATGGCGCTGCCTAGATTAGAAACTATTGGCTTCCGAGCAGCAGTCCACAAACCAATGGGTGACGTCACGGATGTTACGTCCATTTCTTATATACAGTCTATGGTCATATCTCACATCTGAGGAAGGAATTCAGACTCACTCAGTATATTTGGAGCCGTAACGTTTCACTGCAGCATCAGACAGCTGGTTGGATATCGATGAGCTGTCAGCTGAGGCTCATCATGAATCTACTCAGATCATCAAACTCACATTACATCATCTGGCAATGACATAGTAGATCAATAAAAACAAGCATACCATTCAGCTTCTGTGTGTGTGTGTGTGTGTGTGTGTGTGTGTGTGTGTGTGTGTGTGTGTGTGTGTGTGTGTGTGTGTGTGTGTGTGTGTGTGTGTGTGTGTGTGTGTGTGTGTGTGTGTGTGTGTGTGTGTTACTCTCCAGCTCCCTCAGTGGTGACTTTCTCCTTTGACGTGGGAAACGGTCCGGCGAACCTGGTCGTGAAGTCTCACCTCCCTCTGAACGACCGGCAGTGGCACTACGTGAGGGCGGAGCGTAATGTGAAGGAGGCATCGCTGCAGGTCGACCAGCTTCCTGTTCGCTTCCTGGAGGCTCCACCTGACGGACACCACCGCTTACGCCTCAACGGCCAGCTGTTTGTGGGTAGGTTCATATCTAAAATCAGACAGACACGCAGCAAAGACACCGAGGACAGTCTGGGTATAATATAGTGTACATAATAATATAGTGGGGAGAACAAGTATTTGATACACTGGCGATTTTGCAGGTTTTCCCACTTACAAATCACGTAGAGGTCTGTAATTTTTATCATAGGTGCACTTCAACTGTGAGAGACAGAATCTAAAACAAAAATCCAGAAAATCACATTGTATGATTTTTAAATAATTAATTAGCATTTTATTGCATGACATAAGTATTTGATCACCTAGCAACAAGTAAGAATTCTCTCACAGACCTGTTAGTTTTCCTTTAAGAAGCCCTCCTGTTCTCCACTCATTACCTCTATTAACTGAACCTGTCCTCTGAGAGAGGATGAGAGAACATCCAGTGAAGTAACCAGTGATGTGTTTGAATGGAGGCGCTGCTTAACCTGATCCACATTAGTCCATAACATTATCTTCTGAGACTTAATGAGATCAGTTGAGTTCTTCCAGAGATGTATCAAAATAAGAGCCGGTGTAATAAATCAGAGTCAGACCAAAAGATGTTTTCAGAGGCCGCGTTGTGTTCAGTGTCTTGTGGTCGTCTTCAACGCAGGGGGAACAGCGTCCCAGCAGAGAGGCTTCCTGGGCTGCATCAGGACTCTGACTGCCAACGGTGTGACCTTTGACCTGGAGGAGAGGGCCAAGACAGCACCAGGCGTAAGCTCCGGTTGCCCTGGTTACTGCGGCGGCTCCAGCAGCCTCTGCCACAACAGAGGACGCTGCATAGAGAAGAGCAGCGGCTACGCCTGCGACTGCTCACAGTCCGCCTACGGAGGACCCACCTGTAAAGACGGTCAGCGACAGTCTAACTCTTTGTGGACTGATTAAATAACACATCAAGAAACTCACAACTCCAGTTTAGTTTATTAGGATAAACTAAACTAATACTCTCCCATATGTCAGTTTCTCTGGTAATATTAGTTTTAGTTATAACTCAATATATTAGTTAACCTCTTCCACTAGAACATGATCACATTTGATTTTGCGCTTGCAGCTTTCTGCTCGTCCAAACTCTCCATTAAGACACAAAACCCTCATTTAAATACTTCTGTTGCTCCTGTTTTCATTCACACACTTATTCTCAGTAGATCACCTGAAAAACACACAATAACTAAACACACAGTCTATTACACTGTGCAGTTTAGTACCTTTATTTGGGATCTTAGTGAATCAGACCCCATGGCTGTGTTCGAAACCGCATACTACATACTTCTATACTACATACTACATACTTCTATACTACATACTACATACTTCTATACTACATACTATACTACATACTACATACTATACTACATACTAAAGGACCAGATAGTAAGCAGACCGTTCACACTGTAGTAAACTACACGATTACCCACAATGCATTTGGTTCCTACCCGAGCTGAAATCATCAGGCTGAAGCTGATTTCATTTTAGCTCTAACTCTGTAAATAAACCACTTTATCCACATGTCTAACCTTTTTAGGAAGAAAGTAAAGTATCCCTTTAGATCCACAATGTGACGCTAATTTGTCCAAATAACACCTGTTTAAAGTTTTGTTCCTGAGAATTTGGAGCCGCTCAAGTTAGCCATAGCTAGTAACGCACTTCCTGTCATTTTCACAAAATAAAACACCTGTTGCCTTTTATTATTAAGAAAACCATAACGATAGAATTGGTGCTCTTATTTTGAAAACAGGAAGCGAACATACCCTCGCTGTAGCTAACTTGAAACCACCGAGGTGGTGATCTGTGACGTTTGTATTTTGGGTTTTTTTCAGAAGTTGCGTTGCATCTTGGGTAATGTGAGTGTGAGTAGTAGCGTTGCATCTTGGGTAATGTGAGTGTGAGTAGTAGCGTTGCATCTTGGGTAATGTGAGTGTGAGTAGTAGCGTTGCATCTTGGGTAATGTGAATGTGAGTAATAGCGTTGCATCTTGGGTAATGTGAGTGTGAGTAGTAGCGTTGCATCTTGGGTAATGTGAGTGTGAGTAGTCAGCTCTTGATGCATACTCTGCATTTCTGGAGAATCTAGTAAACCATCCAGGAACTTCTCACATACTCTAAATCACTACACAGTTAAACACACGACATACTTCACATGATGTCAGAGTTAGTAGAGGAGTAGGAAAGGAAAGAAGGAAGGAAGGGAGAGTTAGTAGAGGAGTAGGAAAGGATGACGTTTCTAACAGACCCCATGACTGAGTTTAGTAGCTGTAATGATGTTCATGAGATTTGTCATCTGCCCCTGCTGGTCAGTGGTGGTAGTACACTCATAGGAACAGAATAAAACTGAATGATGCATCTGAATGTACAGGAATGTGGCTCCGTTTTTATATGACATGAATCAGTGCTCTGTAGTACCGAGCCCAGTTTCAGTGCTAGTGTCTGTGGCAGGACCTCAGTGTTTCAGCAGGATTTAAAAAGAGTTCAATTAAATCTAAGAGAGACAGAAATAAGAAGAGCGTTGTCCGTGTCCCTTTTGTGTGCAGAGGTGTCGGTGTCCTTCGACAGAGAGTCCTCGGTCACCTTTACGTTCCAGGAACCTTTTTCAGTGATGCAGAACAGAAGCTCACAGACGTCCAGCGTCTCCAGAGGAAGCAGCAGCAGCAGCAGCAGCAGCAGCAGAGCCAGAGAGGAAGTGGCGTTCAGCTTCGTCACATCGCAGAGCCCGGCCATGCTGCTGACCGTCAGCACCTTCAGCCAGCACTACATCGCTGTCATTCTGGCTCGCAACGGTACGCACATCTGACATTTCACACAACAGCAACCAAAGTTACTCACCTCTAAAAATAATCTCAGCTGGAGAATCGTACAGTGCCGATATGGGTTTAGTGTAACCATGGCAACACAACAGAGACGCAAAGAACAACAACTCACCTCTCAGCCTAATTCACCAATCTAGTATGAAAATGGGTCGGAGGCATGGTTCGAGCTAAAGGGAGCTTGGCTCTCCTGGAAGGGACAGAAGTTCCTTTGAGACGTTCTGGAGGAGCTCTAAAACACTGTGCACTTTTAGCTTATATTTTATTTTCTGTACATTAAGGTTCACAAAATAAAAGTCCCACCCACATTTTAAAATCATTAGTTTAGACATCATTACATGAGTCTATCCACTCAGCGCTGTTTTCATAGCGCTGTGTCAGCTCTTATTTTTTGAGCGAAAACCCAAATCAACCATACTTTCATATCACATAAACCCATATCAACCATGTTTTCACTGATACCGGCAGCTTCTACTGTTAAGAAGTGCTAATGCTATGCTAACTGTTAAGAAGTGCTAATGCTATGCTAACTGTTAAGAAGTGCTAATGCTATGCTAGTAAATAGTGAAAACATGAGGAGGTGGTTAGTTTTTATTTGGTTGTTACTGTAGAGGACTGCTCTGTTTTTAGCTGTCAGGCTCTTGGTTTGATGTTTGGACATAAAGAAGAGTAAAGTGAGTCATCACTGGTAGTAATCAGTTAACTTCAGATAACTACAGCTGAGTCTCTGATGGAGGAGCTGACTAATAAAAGCCTGGCTGACTCATTTATAAACTGGATCATAAAACTGATAATAATTCTCTCAGAGAGGGTTAGAGAGAGAGAGAGAGAGAGAGAGATATTTTTTTTTTAAGTGTAATTCTCAGTTTGGCCACAAGAGGCTGACATGGCACCATGTTCTAAATAGGACTGAACTCATGGTTCCTGATGAGGAGCAGTGAGGAGGAGGAGGAGGAAGAGGAATAGGAGGAGCAGAAAGGAGGAGGAGGAGAGGAGGAGGAGCAGAGAGGAGCAAGAGGAGGAGCAGAGAGGAGGAGGAGGAGCAGAGAGGAGGAGCAGTGAGGAGCAGGAGGAGCAGAGATGAGGAGGAGGAAGAGCAGAGAGGAGGTGGAGGAGCAAGAGCGGTGAGGAGGAGGAGCAGTGAGGAGGAGGAGCAGAGAGGAGGAGGAGCAGAGAGGAGGAGCATTGAGGAGGAGAGGGAAGGAGAGAGGAGCAGAGAGGAGGAGGAGCATGGAGGAGGAGCAGTGAGGAGGAGAGGGAAGGAGGAGGAGCAGAGAGGAGGAGGAGCAGGGAGGAGCAGTGAGGAGGAGCAGAGAGGAGGAGCAGTGAGGAGGAGGAGCAAACAGGAGGAGCAGAGGAGGAGAGGGAAGGAGGAGGACCAGAGAGGAGTAGAGGAAAGGAGGAGGAGCAGTGAGTAGGAGCAGAGAGGAGGAGGAGGAGGAGGAGGAGGAGGAACTTTTTCTTTTTTTTAAGTGTAATTCTCAGTTTGGCCACAAGAGGCTGACATGGCACCATGTTCTAAATAGGACTGAACTCATGGTTCCTTTCAGGTGGCAAAAGACAGATGTGACAGTGATGAGGAGCAGAGAGGAGGAGGAGGAGTGAGGAGGAGGAGTGGTGAGGAGTAGAGGGAAGGAGGAGCAGAGAGGAGGAGGATGAGCAGTGAGTAGGAGCAGTGAGGAGGAGTAGGAGTAGCAGAGAGGGGAGCAAGAGGAGGAGGAGGAGAAAGGAGGAGCAGAAAGGAGGAACTTTTTCTTTTTTTAATCTATGAAAAAGATGGAAAAAACAGGGAAGAGGAGGAGGAGCAGAAAGGATGAGCAGTGAGGAGGAGTAGGAGTAGCAGAGAGGGGAGCAAATGGAGGAGCAGAGAGGATTAGCAGTGAGGAGGTGGAAAAAACAGTTTTGGCAGGTGAAAACAATTTTTTGTCCTGATCTTTTTTTAAGTGTAATTCTCAGTTTGGCCACAAGAGGCTGACATGGCACCATGTTCTAAATAGGACTGAACTCATGGTTCCTTTCAGGTGGCAAAAGACACATGTGACAGTGATGAGGAGCAGAGAGGAGGAGAGGGAAGGAGGAGGAGCAGAGAGGAGGAGGAGGAGCAGAGGGAAGGAGGAGCAGAGAGGAGGAGTAGGAGCAGTGAGGAGGAGTAGGAGTAGCAGAGAGGGGAGCAAGAGGAGGAGGAGGAGGAGAAAGGAGGAGCAGAGAGGAGGAACTTTTTCTTTTTTTAATCTATGAAAAAGATGGAAAAAACAGGGAGGAGGAGGAGGAGGAGGAGCAGAAAGGATGAGCAGTGAGGAGGAGGAGCAAAGAGGAGGAGCAGAGAGGAGGAGGAGGAGGCCATGAGTATGAGCAGAGAGGAGGAAGAGGAGGACAAAGAAAGGAGGAGGAGCAGAGAGGGGAGTAGAGCGGAGGAAGAGGAGCGGGGAGCAGAGAGGAGGAGTAGTGAGGAGGAGGAGCAGTAAGTAGCAGCAGAGAGGATGAGCAGTGAGGAGAAAGAGGAGGAGCAAAGAGAAGGAGCAGTGAGGAGTAGGATGAGCAGTGAGTAGGAGCAGAGAGGAGGAACTTTTTCTTTTTTTTTAATCTATGAAAAAGGTGAAAACAATTTTTTGTCCTGATCTTTTTTTAAGTGTAATTCTCAGTTTGGCCACAAGAGGCTGACATGGCACCATGTTCTAAATAGGACTGAACTCATGGTTCCTTTCAGGTGGCAAAAGACAGATGTGACAGTGATGAGGAGCAGAGAGGAATAGGAGGAGCAGAGAGGAGGAGGAGGAGCAGTGAGGAGGAGAAGAGGGAAGGAGGAGGAGCAGAGGGGAGCAGGAGCAGGGAGGAGGAGGAGGAGGAGGAGCAGTGATTAGCAGGAGCAGAGAGGAGGAGGAGGAGGAGGAGGAGGAGCAGTGAGGGAAGAGGGAAGGAGGAAGACCAGAGGGGAGGAGGAGCAGGGAGGAGGAGGAGGAGGAGGTGCAGCAGTGAGTGAGGAGGAGGAGGAGGAGGAGGAACAGAGAGGAGGAGGAGGAGGAGAGGAGGAGCAATGAGTAGGAGAGGGAAGGAGGAGGAGCAGAGAGGAGGAGGAGGAGGAGAGAGGCGAAGCAATGAGATGGAAGAGGAGGAGCAGAGAGGAGGAGGAGGAGGAGGAGGAGGAGGTGGAGGAGGAGGAGCAGCCATGAGTAGGAGCAGTGAGGAGGAGGAAGAGGAGTGGAGAGGGGAGCGGGGAGGAGGAGGAGCAGCAGTAAGTAGGAGCAGAGAAGAGGAGGAGGAGCAGAGAAGAGGAGGAGGAGCAGAGGAGGAGCAGAGAGGAGGAGGAGGAGCAATGAGGAGGAGAGGGAAGGAGAGAGGAGGAGCAGGAGGAGTGAGTAGGAAGAGCAGTGAGTAGGAGCAGTGAGGAGGAGGAGCAGAGAGGGGAGCAAAGAGGAGGAGGAGGAACTTTTTCTTTTTTTTAAGTGTAATTCTCAGTTTGGCCACAAGAGGCTGACATGGCACCATGTTCTAAATAGGACTGAACTCATGGGCTGTGTCTCAATTTGGACCCAACTGCGAGGCTGCATCCTCGAAGGACGCGGCCTTTGCGGCCTTCGAAGGATGCAGCCTTGAGGAACCTCCGAAGGCTGCATCAACCGTTGTTAAATGAGACGGTCTAGCCTTCGAGGCATTTCCTGGTTGCGTCACCAGCTGTTCCCGCCCATAAGACGAGAAAGACGCCACGACCGAAAAGACGGTGAAAAAGCTGACAAAATTATAAGAGAGAAGAAAGGAGAAGAATAAAGGAAAGGAGAAGAAAGAAGGAAAACACACAAGAAAGAAAGAAAGAAGAAGAAAGAAGGAAAACACACAAGAGAAAGAATAATAAAATAATAATAATCTGTAAATAGTTATTTCTGATGTAATTTTTGTAAATAGTTAAATGTTTCATCACTTGATAATAAAAGAAAATATTTAATCCCTTGTTCTTCCTGAACAGTAGCACTTTATGCAACCCTGTTATAAATTGTACTGAAGTTGTAAATACTAAATGGAATAGACGTGTAACAATGAACAATATTTTTTATTTAATAACAACATAAAACATCAAAATCTTCACAATCAAATAAAAAATAAAGAAAAATCATAAATAAACACAGTTCATAAATAAAATCAAATTAAACACATCTATATAGATGTATATTTATTTTTCTATTACTTTTTCCAGGAGAGAGAAGAGCCTCTCCATCCTGTCTTTCCCCTCCTGCTCCCTCCTCTCCTCTGCCTCATTTTGCCTTCTCATGTCCTCCTTTATGAGGTCAAGGAGGTCATCCTCCCTCCTCCTCTTCCTCCTGGGCCCTGGCTGGTCTTCCTCCTCCTCCTCTTCACTCTCCTGCTCACCCACTGCGGCACTTGGCCCTGGTGTGTCCTCACGGATGGAGGCAATGAGGACAGGGGGGGGCAATAGATGGCCTCTGCCCCAGTACCTCATCCATGAGGACAAACCAGGGCCAAGTGCCAGCAGTGGGCTTGCCGCTGGCCCCCTCCCCTGTCCCTGGATATTTGCAATCCTAAGGCAGCGGAAATCAATCATGTCAGCAATTTTCAGCAAAAGTATTTAGTAACAGTAAAACTAATCCAAACCATAGGCTACCTACTTTTTTTGTTTTTTTTTTAAATTGTCCCATTTTTTTTTGGCCTGGTGGGGCTGGACCTTCCCCTCCAGCCCAATCTTTTCCAGTATTGCTCTAAACACAGAGGGAAGCAAGAGAAAAGGTAAACACAAGATCACATCAACACAGGGATGCAAAGATGTACAAAAATGGACATCAGTGAATAGATGGTCATTTCCCCTCTTTGTTTAATCAGAAGCTCGGTTTGCTCCTTGCTCCCTAAAACAAAAATAAAACAAAATGTAATATAAAACATGTTTTTTTACTATGTCAACAGACAAAAGGGTTCTAATATAGCAAAAAATTATCATAATAATGATAATAATGAAGTATAACATATAATAGTGATAATCCCAAACGTAGCTCTTTATTAAAATCTAAATTTGTTCATCTTAGTCCATTTATATATATATATATATATATATATATATATATAAGATATAAGTCAAGTAATAAAATATAAGTAATTAGTAAAAGTATAAGTAGTAATAAGTAAAAATAATTAAATAAAACAAACCAATACTTACACTTGAATGAAAAGTCTTCACCTGTTGGTGTCGCCATTGTTGTGTTTTCGCGGCACTGAACAGCGCCGCGCAAAGGATCTTGGGATTTGGGAGGCCACGAAGGATAGTAGCGATGCATCCTCGAAAAAGAGGGAAAAGAAGGCCGCATTTCAAGGCTGCATTTGAAGGACTCTTCGAATTGGGACAGCCTTCGCGCGGCGTTGTGACGTAATCGGCCTCGAAATGCGTCCTTCGAGGATGCAGCCTCGCAATTTGGACCAAATTGGGACACAGCCATGGTTCCTTTCAGGTGGCAAAAGACACATGTGACAGTGATGAGGAGCAGTGAGGAGGAGCAAAGAGGAGGAGGAGCAGTGAGGAGGAGAAGGAAGGAGAGAGAAGCAGGGAGGAGTGAGTAAGAGGAGCTGAGAGGAGGAGGAGCGGTGAGTAGGAGGAGCAGAGAGGAGGAGCAGTGAGGAGCAGAGAGAGGAGGAGCAGTGACGAGGAGCAGAGCAGTGAGGAGAGAGGAGGAGCAGTAAAGAGGAGAGGAGGAGGTGGAGGAGAGAGGACGAGGAGGAAGAGAGGAGGCGGAGGAGCAGTAAGGAGGAAGAGGAGGGGCAGAGAGGAGGAGGAGGAGGAAGAGGTGGGGAAGCAGAGAGGAGGAGGAGGAGGTGAAGCAGCAGAGAGGAGGAGGAGGAGGAGGTGGAGGAGCAGAGAGGAGGAGGAGGAGCATTGAGGAGGAGGTGGAGCAGTGAGTAGTAGCAGAGAGGAGGAGGAGGAGCATTGAGGAGGAGGAGGAGCAGTGAGGAGGAGGTGGAGCAGTGAGTAGTAGCAGAGAGGAGGAGGTGGAGCAGTGAGTAGTAGCAGAGAGGAGGAGGTGGAGCAGAGAGGAGGAGGAGGAGCAGGGACACATCCTAGATGTAATGCACTCCCATACCATCCTAGATGTAATGCACTCCCATACCATCCTAGATGTAATGCACTCCCATACCATCCTAGATGTAACGCACTCCCATACCATCCTAGATGTAATGCACTCCCATACCATCCTAGATGTAACGCACTCCCATACCATCCTAGATGTAACGCACTCCCATACCATCCTAGATGTAATGCACTCCCATGCCATCCTAGATGTAATGCACTCCCATACCATCCTAGATGTAATGTACTCCCATACCATCCTAGATGTAACGCACTCCCATACCATCCTAGATGTAACGCACTCCCATACCATCCTAGATGTAATGCACTCCCATGCCATCCTAGATGTAACGCACTCCCATACCATCCTAGATGTAATGCACTCCCATACCATCCTAGATGTAATGCACTCCCATGCCATCCTAGATGTAATGCACTCCCATACCATCCTAGATGTAATGCACTCCCATACCATCCTAGATGTAACGCACTCCCATGCCATCCTAGATGTAACGCACTCCCATACCATCCTAGATGTAATGCACTCCCATACCATCCTAGATGTATGCTTTTGAACCACAGAACTGTTTTCCACTTTGCCTCAGACCATTTTAAAAGAGCTTTGGCCCAGAAGAGACTGTGGCATTACTGACTCATCTTCACATATGGCTTCTTCTTTGCATCATAGAGCTTTACCTGGCATTAGTGGATGGCACGGGATCATGAGATTTGCAAATCATTGCATTCTGTTTTTATTTACATTTTACACAGCGTCCCAACTTTTTTGGAATTTAGAAAACTTAACCTGTATGCTGTCCCTGCACAGATGGAAAAATAAGCCTCTGCTTCTCTTGTCTGACAAAATAGCATCAAACAAGCTGCTGAAGGGTCACTGCACATTAAACAGACACGAGAAGCCACCTGGAGAAACAATTACCAGTGAATCAACGCTTCACTGTCGTTTCCCCATGAGTCCTCATCAGCAGGTATCGATCCAACACATCTCTTCAGCCAGTAGTTTCTTCTAAATCCTTGCTATTTTTCAGAGGAAGCTGTTTTTGGAACCCATTTTCTGTATCCTGACTGTTCAATCCACTACAGTGAACCTTGCTCCCTTCTCTCTCACGTTGCTTCAGGTGTTGTTATTTAATGCAAGGAGATGTATCCTCCTCCTTTAGACATCGGACACTGCGCCTTCTGTCTTAGCTCAGGAGCTCGTCCCTTTTGAAGCAACAAGCTATTGGCTGAAAAACAAACCATTCAAATTTTTTCAATATCTGGAACTCTTTTTTGAACCTTCGGAGGGGCTTGACTGGTTTGGCATGGTCTAAAATAACTGACCAGTCATTTTTAGTTGGTCAGGATTTAGTCACTATGCTTGTTGACCCCTGATGCAATGCACATGTGCAGAACTTGATTTTTTTTTTTAAAAAGCCATCACATCTCTTCATAAAGTAGTTGCTTCTAAATCCAAATTCAGATTTGCTTTATTGGTGTGAATGTTGGAACAACAATACCAAAGCATGAAAACATGGTATTTATGACTCTAGCTGTTGTATGCAAATCAGGAAGAAACATGCTAAGAATGTAGCAGAGACTCATCAAACAGGCTCGTGGGTGTTAATGGGTGAGGGACTGCAAGGTGTAATCAGTCCGGTATGTTCTGAATGTCCAACTTTGGAAATCCCTTTGTTCTACTGGAATGGAAAGTGCCGTGTGAATGTCTCATCTTGACAAAAATAAACGGGCTAGGCTAAAACTTGTTTTAGCTCTCTGAGCTCCTTCGCCCCCCCCACGCTCCTGCTCGGTGCCTCAGGTCAGCTGATCTGCTGCTCCTGGAGGTACCGAGGTCAAAGGTCAGGTCAGCTGATCTGCTGCTCCTGGAGGTACCGAGGTCAACACAGAAGCTCGGAGGGTAAAGAGCTTTTTCTGTTGCTGCTCCTAAATTATGAAACGAGCTTCCTTTACACATTAGACAAGCCTCCTCACTGTCCATTTGTAAAACTAGTCTTAAATCCCATTTTTATTCCTTTGCCTTCAACCCTGCATGAGACTCTGCTCCTGTTTTAGTGTTTTATGATTTGTTTTTAGTTATTGTTTTTAATTTGTTTTAAAAATGCTAAAATGAACAATTATTTTAGTTTGTATTTCCTGTTAATTGTTTTATGTTCCTGTATTGTTTTATGTATTTATGTTCAGCACTTTGTTTCAGCTGTGGTTGTTTTAAAGTGCTTTATAAATAAAGTTGAGTTACAGTGCTACAACTCCCATCTTCCATCCAGTGGTTAACCTGCTGGCCAGTTATTGTTACTACATCTAACACTACTACAATCTACAGTTAGCCAGTTAGCCGCCAAGCTAACAGCTGAGCTAGCTGCAGAAAGCTCTGACGTAGAGTCCATGTTTCTGGTAGAGGTGGTGACTTTGATTGACAGGTGACACTTGTTAGGGGGCGGGGCTTCAGCTGGCACTCCCACAGTGTTTGGGAGCAGGGACAGAGGTTGATGATTTTTATACAAATTTGAAGCCTAATTTCATATATTTGGCGATTTTTTTTATTTTTAATCATTCAAATTTGGCAGGGTGGTTAACAACACACTTTTCTGTGGTATGTCAAACTCAGAACACATATTTATTCTTACTTTACATAGGCTTTATAGTTAAAATGAATTTTATTTTACAGAACTCCCTAAAAATCTGGAGACTGACAAGAAAATGAGAAAATCAAGAGGGCTTTCTTTCTCTCCTCATTCTTATCCACTCAAACCCTGATCTCCCCCTGGTCTTGAAGACCACACCTTTTCCCTGTGGGCTACTAGGGGTATTAAGACCATAGGTGACTTAGTGGTGAATGATACTGTGATGTCATTTGACCAGTTCAGAGAGAAATATAGTCTCCCACAGAGTCACTTTTTAGATATCTGCAAGTGTGCAGCTTTATTGCCACTACTGTAAAGTTACATCCAAATGGATTCTCTTTTTCAGCAATTGAGAAGATATTGCAAAGTGCTAATTCTAAAAAAATAATTTCCAAATTTTATAGGGCCTTGTTAATCCAGAACACTGAATACACAGCTCGTGTGAAATCTCTTTGGGAAGCTGATTTTTAAAGTTATACACCGGCTCCAAATGACTCCAGTGAAACGTAACAAGTTTAATCCTCTGCTTTCAAAATACTGTAACAAGTGTAAAATTAACAAAGGTTCATATTTTCATTGTGTTTTTGACTGTCCTTTTGTTATTGTGTAATGACATTGATGCTATTTTTCAGAGGAAGCTGTTTTTGGAACCCATTTTCTGTATCCTGACTGTTCAATCCACTACAGTGAACCTTGCTCCCTTCTCTCTCACGTTGCTTCAGGTGTTGTTATTTAATGCAAGGAGATGTATCCTCCTCCTTTAGACATCGGACACTGTGCCTTCTGTCTTAGCTCAGGAGCTCGTCCCTTTGGAAGCAACAAGCTATTGGCTGAAAAACAAACCATTCAAATTTTTTCAATATCTGGAACTCTTTTTTGAACCTTCGGAGGGGCTTGACTGGTTTGGCATGGTCTAAAATAACTGACAAGTCATTTTTAGTTGGTCAGGATTTAGTCACTATGCTTGTTGACCCCTGATGCAATGCACATGTGCAGAACTTGATTTTTTTTAAAAAAAAGCCATCACATCTCTTCAGACAGTAGTTGCTTCTAAATCCAAATTCAGATTTGCTTTATTGGTGTGAATGTTGGAACAACAATACCAAAGCATGAAAACATAGTATTTATGACTCTAGCTGTTGTATGCAAATCAGGAAGAAACATGCTAAGAATGTAGCAGAGACTCATCAAACAGGCTCGTGGGTGTTAATGGGTGAGGGACTGCAGGGTGTAATCAGTCCGGTATGTTCTGAATGTCCAACTTTGGAAATCCCTTTGTTCTACTGGAATGGAAAGTGCCGTGTGAATGTCTCATCTTGACAAAAATAAACGGGCTAGGCTAAAACTTGTTTTAGCTCTCTGAGCTCCTTCGCCCCCCCCACGCTCCTGCTCGGTGCCTCAGGTCAGCTGATCTGCTGCTCCTGGAGGTACCGAGGTCAACACAGAAGCTCGGAGGGTAAAGAGCTTTTTCTGTTGCTGCTCCTAAATTATGAAACGAGCTTCCTTTACACATTAGACAAGCCTCCTCACTGTCCATTTGTAAAACTAGTCTTAAAACCCATTTTTATTCCTTTGCCTTCAACCCTGCATGAGACTCTGCTCCTGTTTTAGTGTTTTATGATTTGTTTTTAGTTATTGTTTTATTGTTTTTAATTTGTTTTAAAAATGCTAAAATGAACAATTATCTTAGTATTTATTTCCTGTTAATTGTTTTATGTTCCTGTGTTGTTTTATCTATTTATGTTCAGCACTTTGTTTCAGCTGTGGTTGTTTTAAAGTGCTTTATAAATAAAGTTGAGTTACAGTGCTACAACTGCCATCTTCCATCCAGTGGTTAACCTGCTGGCCAGTTATTGTTACTACATCTAACACTACTACAATCTACAGTTAGCCAGTTAGCCGCCAAGCTAACAGCTGAGCTAGCTGCAGAAAGCTCTGACGTAGAGTCCATGTTTCTGGTAGAGGTGGTGACTTTGATTGACAGGCGACACTTGTTAGGGGGCGGGGCTTCAGCGGACTCGGCGGGCACTCCCACAGTGTTTGGGAGCAGGGACAGAGGTTGATGATTTTTATACAAATTTGAAGCCTAATTTCATATATTTGGCGATTTTTTTTTCATTTTTAATCATTCAAATTTGGCAGGGTGGTTAACAACACACTTTTCTGTGGTATGTCAAACTCAGAACACATATTTATTCTTACTTTACACTGACTTTATAGTTAAAATGAATTTTATTTTACAGAACTCCCTAAAAATCTGGAGACTGACAAGAAAATGAGAAAATCAAGAGGGCTTTCTTTCTCTCCTCATTCTTATCCACTCAAACCCTGATCTCCCCCTGGTCTTGAAGACCACACCTTTTCCCTGTGGGCTACTAGGGGTATTAAGACCATAGGTGACTTAGTGGTGAATGATACTGTGATGTCATTTGACCAGCTCAGAGAGAAATATAGTCTCCCACAGAGTCACTTTTTAGATATCTGCAAGTGTGCAGCTTTATTGCCACTACTGTAAAGTTACATCCAAATGGATTCTCTTTTTCAGCAATTGAGAAGATATTGCAAAGTGCTAATTCTAAAAAAATAATTTCCAAATTTTATAGGGCCTTGTTAATCCAGAACACTGAATACACAGCTCGTGTGAAATCTCTTTGGGAAGCTGATTTTAGTGTTACAATCTCTAGGGATGAATGGATGGAGTCTGGCAGAGTGCATCAGGTTGCTTCTTCACTAATAAAACCAGGGAACTGCAATTTAAAGTTATACACCAGCTCCAAATGACTCCAGTGAAACATAACAAGTTTAATCCTCTGCTTTCAAAATACTGTAACAAGTGTAAAATTAACAAAGGTTCATATTTTCATTGTATTTTTCACTGTCCTTTTGTTATTGTGTAATGACATTGATGCTATTTTTCAGAGGAAGCTGTTTTTGGAACCCATTTTCTGTATCCTGACTGTTCAATCCACTACAGTGAACCTTGCTCCCTTCTCTCTCACGTTGCTTCAGGTGTTGTTATTTAATGCAAGGAGATGTATCCTCCTCCTTTAGACATCGGACACTGCGCCTTCTGTTGAAACAACAATACCAAAGCATGAAAACATAGTATTTATGACTCTAGCTGTTGTATGCAAATCAGGATGAAACATGCTAAGAATGTAGCAGAGACTCATCAAACAGGCTCGTGGGTGTTAATGGGTGAGGGGCTGCAGGGTGTAATCAGTCCGGTATGTTCTGAATGTCCAACTTTGTAAATCCCTTTGTTCTATTGGAATGAAAAGTGCCGTGTGAATGTCTCATCTTGACAAAAATAAACGGGCTAGGCTAAAACTTGTTTTAGCTCTCTGAGCTCCTTCGCCCCCCCACGCTCCTGCTCGGTGTCTCAGGTCAGCTGATCTGCTGCTCCTGGAGGTACCGAGGTCAACACAGAAGCTCGGAGGGTAAAGAGCTTTTTCTGTTGCTGCTCCTAAATTATGAAACGAGCTTCCTTTAAATATTAGACAAGCCTCCTCACTGTCCATTTGTAAAACTCGTCTTAAATCCCATTTTTATTCCTTTGCCTTCAACCCTGCATGAGACTCTGCTCCTGTTTTAGTGTTTTATGATTTGTTTTTAGTTATTGTTTTATTATTTTAGTATTTATTTCCTGTTAATTGTTTTATGTTCCTGTATTGTTTTATGTATTTATGTTCAGCACTTTGTTTCAGCTGTGGTTGTTTTAAAGTGCTTTATAAATAAAGTTGAGTTACAGTGCTACAACTCCCATCTTCCATCCAGTGGTTAACCTGCTGGCCAGTTATTGTTACTACATCTAACACTACTACAATCTACAGTTAGCCAGTTAGCCGCCAAGCTAACAGCTGAGCTAGCTGCAGAAAGCTCTGACGTAGAGTCCATGTTTCTGGTAGAGGTGGTGACTTTGATTGACAGGCAACACTTGGTAGGGGGCGGGGCTTCAGCGGACTCGGCGGGCACTCCCACAGCGTTTGGGAGCAGAGAAAGAGGTTGATGATTTTTATACAAATTTGAAGCCTAATTTCATATATTTGGCGATTTTTTTTTTCATTTTTAATCATTCAAATTTGGCAGGGTGGTTAACAACACACTTTTCTGTGGTATGTCAAACTCAGAACACATATTTATTCTTACTTTACACTGACTTTATAGTTAAAATGAATTTTATTTTACAGAACTCCCTAAAAATCTGGAGACTGACAAGAAAATGAGAAAATCAAGAGGGCTTTCTTTCTCTCCTCATTCTTATCCACTCAAACCCTGATCTCCCCCTGGTCTTGAAGACCACACCTTTTCCCTGTGGGCTACTAGGGGTATTAAGACCATAGGTGACTTAGTGGTGAATGATACTGTGATGTCATTTGACCAGCTCAGAGAGAAATATAGTCTCCCACAGAGTCACTTTTTTAGATATCTGCAAGTGTGCAGCTTTATTGCCACTACTGTGAAGTTACATCCAAATGGATTCTCTTTTTCAGCAATTGAGAAGATATTGCAAAGTGCTAATTCTAAAAAAATAATTTCCACATTTTATAGGGCCTTGTTAATCCAGAACACTGAATACACAGCTCGTGTGAAATCTCTTTGGGAAGCTGATTTTTAAAGTTATACACCAGCTCCAAATGACTCCAGTGAACCGTAACAAGTTTAATCCTCTGCTTTCAAAATACTGTAACAAGTGTAAAATTAACAAAGGTTCATATTTTCATTGTATTTTTCACTGTCCTTTTGTTATTGTGTAATGACATTGATGCTATTTTTCAGAGGAAGCTGTTTTTGGAACCCATTTTCTGTATCCTGACTGTTCAATCCACTACAGTGAACCTTGCTCCCTTCTCTCTCACGTTGCTTCAGGTGTTGTTATTTAATGCAAGGAGATGTATCCTCCTCCTTTAGACATCGGACACTGCGCCTTCTGTTGGAACAACAATACCAAAGCATGAAAACATACTATTTATGACTCTAGCTGTTGTATGCAAATCAGGAAGAAACATGCTAAGAATGTAGCAGAGACTCATCAAACAGGCTCGTGGGTGTTAATGGGTGAGGGGCTGCAGGGTGTAATCAGTCCGGTATGTTCTGAATGTCCAACTTTGTAAATCCCTTTGTTCTATTGGAATGAAAAGTGCCGTGTGAATGTCTCATCTTGACAAAAATAAACGGGCTAGGCTAAAACTTGTTTTAGCTCTCTGAGCTCCTTCGCCCCCCCACGCTCCTGCTCGGTGTCTCAGGTCAGCTGATCTGCTGCTCCTGGAGGTACCGAGGTCAACACAGAAGCTCGGAGGGTAAAGAGCTTTTTCTGTTGCTGCTCCTAAATTATGAAACAAGCTTCCTTTAAATATTAGACGAGCCTCCTCACTGTCCATTTGTAAAACTCGTCTTAAAACCCATTTTTATTCCTTTGCCTTCAACCCTGCATGAGACTCTGCTCCTGTTTTAGTGTTTTATGATTTGTTTTTAGTTATTGTTTTATTATTTTAGTATTTATTTCCTGTTAATTGTTTTATGTTCCTGTATTGTTTTATCTATTTATGTTCAGCACTTTGTTTCAGCTGTGGTTGTTTTAAAGTGCTTTATAAATAAAGTTGAGTTACAGTGCTACAACTGCCATCTTCCATCCAGTGGTTAACCTGCTGGCCAGTTATTGTTACTACATCTAACACTACTACAATCTACAGTTAGCCAGTTAGCCGCCAAGCTAACAGCTGAGCTAGCTGCAGAAAGCTCAGACGTAGAGTCCATGTTTCTGGTAGAGGTGGTGACTTTGATTGACAGGTGACACTTGTTAGGGGGCGGGGCTTCAGCGGACTCGGCGGGCACTCCCACAGCGTTTGGGAGCAGGGACAGAGGTTGATGATTTTTATACAAATTTGAAGCCTAATTTCATATATTTGGCGATTTTTTTTATTTTTAATCATTCAAATTTGGCAGGGTGGTTAACAACACACTTTTCTGTGGTATGTCAAACTCAGAACACATATTTATTCTTACTTTACACAGACTTTATAGTTAAAATGAATTTTATTTTACAGAACTCCCTAAAAATCTGGAGACTGACAAGAAAATGAGAAAATCAAGAGGGCTTTCTTTCTCTCCTCATTCTTATCCACTCAAACCCTGATCTCCCCCTGGTCTTGAAGACCACACCTTTTCCCTGTGGGCTACTAGGGGTATTAAGACCATAGGTGACTTAGTGGTGAATGATACTGTGATGTCATTTGACCAGCTCAGAGAGAAATATAGTCTCCCACAGAGTCACTTTTTTAGATATCTGCAAGTGTGCAGCTTTATTGCCACTACTGTAAAGTTACATCCAAATGGATTCTCTTTTTCAGCAATTGAGAAGATATTGCAAAGTGCTAATTCTAAAAAAATAATTTCCAAATTTTATAGGGCCTTGTTAATCCAGAACACTGAATACACAGCTCGTGTGAAATCTCTTTGGGAAGCTGATTTTAGTGTTACAATCTCTAGGGATGAATGGATGGAGTCTGGCAGAGTGCATCAGGTTGCTTCTTCACTAATAAAACCAGGGAACTGCAATTTAAAGTTATACACCAGCTCCAAATGACTCCAGTGAAACATAACAAGTTTAATCCTCTGCTTTCAAAATACTGTAACAAGTGTAAAATTAACAAAGGTTCATATTTTCATTGTATTTTTCACTGTCCTTTTGTTATTGTGTAATGACATTGATGCTATTTTTCAGAGGAAGCTGTTTTTGGAACCCATTTTCTGTATCCTGACTGTTCAATCCACTACAGTGAACCTTGCTCCCTTCTCTCTCACGTTGCTTCAGGTGTTGTTATTTAATGCAAGGAGATGTATCCTCCTCCTTTAGACATCGGACACTGCGCCTTCTGTTGGAACAACAATACCAAAGCATGAAAACATAGTATTTATGACTCTAGCTGTTGTATGCAAATCAGGATGAAACATGCTAAGAATGTAGCAGAGACTCATCAAACAGGCTCGTGGGTGTTAATGGGTGAGGGACTGCAGGGTGTAATCAGTCCGGTATGTTCTGAATGTCCAACTTTGTAAATCCCTTTGTTCTACTGGAATGAAAAGTGCCGTGTGAATGTCTCATCTTGACAAAAATAAACGGGCTAGGCTAAAACTTGTTTTAGCTCTCTGAGCTCCTTCGCCCCCCCACGCTCCTGCTCGGTGTCTCAGGTCAGCTGATCTGCTGCTCCTGGAGGTACCGAGGTCAACACAGAAGCTCGGAGGGTAAAGAGCTTTTTCTGTTGCTGCTCCTAAATTATGAAACGAGCTTCCTTTAAATATTAGACAAGCCTCCTCACTGTCCATTTGTAAAACTAGTCTTAAATCCCATTTTTATTCCTTTGCCTTCAACCCTGCATGAGACTCTGCTCCTGTTTTAGTGTTTTATGATTTGTTTTTAGTTATTGTTTTATTATTTTAGTATTTATTTCCTGTTAATTGTTTTATGTTCCTGTATTGTTTTATCTATTTATGTTCAGCACTTTGTTTCAGCTGTGGTTGTTTTAAAGTGCTTTATAAATAAAGTTGAGTTACAGTGCTACAACTCCCATCTTCCATCCAGTGGTTAACCTGCTGGCCAGTTATTGTTACTACATCTAACACTACTACAATCTACAGTTAGCCAGTTAGCCGCCAAGCTAACAGCTGAGCTAGCTGCAGAAAGCTCTGACGTAGAGTCCATGTTTCTGGTAGAGGTGGTGACTTTGATTGACAGGCAACACTTGGTAGGGGGCGGGGCTTCAGCGGACTCGGCGGGCACTCCCACAGCGTTTGGGAGCAGAGAAAGAGGTTGATGATTTTTATACAAATTTGAAGCCTAATTTCATATATTTGGCGATTTTTTTTTTCATTTTTAATCATTCAAATTTGGCAGGGTGGTTAACAACACACTTTTCTGTGGTATGTCAAACTCAGAACACATATTTATTCTTACTTTACACAGACTTTATAGTTAAAATGAATTTTATTTTACAGAACTCCCTAAAAATCTGGAGACTGACAAGAAAATGAGAAAATCAAGAGGGCTTTCTTTCTCTCCTCATTCTTATCCACTCAAACCCTGATCTCCCCCTGGTCTTGAAGACCACACCTTTTCCCTGTGGGCTACTAGGGGTATTAAGACCATAGGTGACTTAGTGGTGAATGATACTGTGATGTCATTTGACCAGCTCAGAGAGAAATATAGTCTCCCACAGAGTCACTTTTTTAGATATCTGCAAGTGTGCAGCTTTATTGCCACTACTGTGAAGTTACATCCAAATGGATTCTCTTTTTCAGCAATTGAGAAGATATTGCAAAGTGCTAATTCTAAAAAAATAATTTCCACATTTTATAGGGCCTTGTTAATCCAGAACACTGAATACACAGCTCGTGTGAAATCTCTTTGGGAAGCTGATTTTAGTGTTACAATCTCTAGGGATGAATGGATGGAGTCTGGCAGAGCGCATCAGGTTGCTTGTTCACTAATAAAACCAGGGAACTGAGATTTAAAGTTATACACCAGCTCCAAGTGACTCCAGTGAAACATAACAAGTTTAATCCTCTGCTTTCAAAATACTGTAACAAGTGTAAAATTAACAAAGGTTCATATTTTCATTGTGTTTTTGACTGTCCTTTTGTTATTGTGTAATGACATTGATGCTATTTTTCAGAGGAAGCTGTTTTTGGAACCCATTTTCTGTATCCTGACTGTTCAATCCACTACAGTGAACCTTGCTCCCTTCTCTCTCACGTTGCTTCAGGTGTTGTTATTTAATGCAAGGAGATGTATCCTCCTCCTTTAGACATCGGACACTGCGCCTTCTGTTGGAACAACAATACCAAAGCATGAAAACATACTATTTATGACTCTAGCTGTTGTATGCAAATCAGGAAGAAACATGCTAAGAATGTAGCAGAGACTCATCAAACAGGCTCGTGGGTGTTAATGGGTGAGGGGCTGCAGGGTGTAATCAGTCCGGTATGTTCTGAATGTCCAACTTTGTAAATCCCTTTGTTCTATTGGAATGAAAAGTGCCGTGTGAATGTCTCATCTTGACAAAAATAAACGGGCTAGGCTAAAACTTGTTTTAGCTCTCTGAGCTCCTTCGCCCCCCCACGCTCCTGCTCGGTGTCTCAGGTCAGCTGATCTGCTGCTCCTGGAGGTACCGAGGTCAACACAGAAGCTCGGAGGGTAAAGAGCTTTTTCTGTTGCTGCTCCTAAATTATGAAACAAGCTTCCTTTACACATTAGACGAGCCTCCTCACTGTCCATTTGTAAAACTCGTCTTAAAACCCATTTTTATTCCTTTGCCTTCAACCCTGCATGAGACTCTGCTCCTGTTTTAGTGTTTTATGATTTGTTTTTAGTTATTGTTTTATTATTTTAGTATTTATTTCCTGTTAATTGTTTTATGTTCCTGTATTGTTTTATCTATTTATGTTCAGCACTTTGTTTCAGCTGTGGTTGTTTTAAAGTGCTTTATAAATAAAGTTGAGTTACAGTGCTACAACTCCCATCTTCCATCCAGTGGTTAACCTGCTGGCCAGTTATTGTTACTACATCTAACACTACTACAATCTACAGTTAGCCAGTTAGCCGCCAAGCTAACAGCTGAGCTAGCTGCAGAAAGCTCTGACGTAGAGTCCATGTTTCTGGTAGAGGTGGTGACTTTGATTGACAGGTGACACTTGTTAGGGGGCGGGGCTTCAGCGGACTCGGGGGCACTCCCACAGCGTTTGGGAGCAGGGACAGAGGTTGATGATTTTTATACAAATTTGAAGCCTAATTTCATATATTTGGCGATTTTTTTTATTTTTAATCATTCAAATTTGGCAGGGTGGTTAACAACACACTTTTCTGTGGTATGTCAAACTCAGAACACATATTTATTCTTACTTTACACAGGCTTTATAGTTAAAATGAATTTTATTTTACAGAACTCCCTAAAAATCTGGAGACTGACAAGAAAATGAGAAAATCAAGAGGGCTTTCTTTCTCTCCTCATTCTTATCCACTCAAACCCTGATCTCCCCCTGGTCTTGAAGACCACACCTTTTCCCTGTGGGCTACTAGGGGTATTAAGACCATAGGTGACTTAGTGGTGAATGATACTGTGATGTCATTTGACCAGCTCAGAGAGAAATATAGTCTCCCACAGAGTCACTTTTTTAGATATCTGCAAGTGTGCAGCTTTATTGCCACTACTGTGAAGTTACATCCAAATGGATTCTCTTTTTCAGCAATTGAGAAGATATTGCAAAGTGCTAATTCTAAAAAAATAATTTCCAAATTTTATAGGGCCTTGTTAATCCAGAACACTGAATACACAGCTCGTGTGAAATCTCTTTGGGAAGCTGATTTTTAAAGTTATACACCAGCTCCAAATGACTCCAGTGAACCGTAACAAGTTTAATCCTCTGCTTTCAAAATACTGTAACAAGTGTAAAATTAACAAAGGTTCATATTTTCATTGTATTTTTCACTGTCCTTTTGTTATTGTGTAATGACATTGATGCTATTTTTCAGAGGAAGCTGTTTTTGGAACCCATTTTCTGTATCCTGACTGTTCAATCCACTACAGTGAACCTTGCTCCCTTCTCTCTCACGTTGCTTCAGGTGTTGTTATTTAATGCAAGGAGATGTATCCTCCTCCTTTAGACATCGGACACTGCGCCTTCTGTTGAAACAACAATACCAAAGCATGAAAACATAGTATTTATGACTCTAGCTGTTGTATGCAAATCAGGAAGAAACATGCTAAGAATGTAGCAGAGACTCATCAAACAGGCTCGTGGGTGTTAATGGGTGAGGGGCTGCAGGGTGTAATCAGTCTGGTATGTTCTGAATGTCCACCTTTGGAAATCCCTTTGTTCTATTGGAATGGAAAGTGCCGTGTGAATGTCTCATCTTGACATGACCTCACTAATAAATACATACATCATTTCTATTTGCAAAGATCAGATGTGTTGTTGTTTTTAAACAAATATAAAATGTATTGTGTGACTCCTCATGAAAATCCACTGCCCATGCTACTGATTTGCTCTGGCACTGCGTCTGAACATATAACAAATATTTTATATTAGGGTCAGTGATAGATAAGTGTTGGTAAGATGAGCAATTCAAAAATATCTTTAAAACTAGTTTTAAAAGCAGCATCAGGTTTGTTAAAATGTACATTTAGTATTTTTACACTGTGTAATTGAAGGCAGCTTCTTACGCTGTTTGTGTGTTTTTATGTGTAGGGAGTCTGCAGATCTGGTATCATCTGCAGAGGGACAGGAGCCCTGACGTGTTCAACCCCGGCCTTAGCAGCATGGCAGATGGACGACTCCACCGAATCAGAATTCACCGGGAAGGCAAACACCTCTACGTACAGGTGAGCAACCAGTCACAGATATTCAGTCTGCTGTGAATTGAATCAATAAGTAATTATTTAGATTATTGATTGAATGTGAATGAATGAATTTTGTCCCAGCCAGCTTCATCTTGGTAGTCAGTGTTGGTATTGTTATTATTGAATAATGATTATTATATCAATAGGTAGATATATTAAACTAGTGGTGCAATGGTACATGAATTCATCCCAGACCGTCATAGTGCACACGTTATGGTTTAGTGCATGCTGTACAAAGAATGTGGTCCATGACCCAAACAATTATAATAGTTATCCACTGAGACTGCACTAGGACTAACAGCGCCAGGCTTGGAAGCCAATTCATACACCACATAGTGGTCAGACTGTGTAAGTACAGCGTCTCATGATGCCATTGGGCCCAACAAGACTTTTTCCAGTAGACTTACATGTTCTGAAAATCAGTGGATAAAGTTTTTTTGAGTGTGATAATCTGTACAAAATGACTCGTCATGCAATAAAGGTCCAATGCCAGACTCAAGCTGCTGACATGGCAGTTATAGGTTACGTTCCCTATCCACTCTGCTACCTGGATATGCTGCAGTGTAATGTTATCTAAATGTAGAGCTGCTGTCAGTCTGTATACTCCACACCATGCAAGAAAAACATGTTGTAACAGTGTGTTGACCCAAGCTATGGCCAGCTGTGTGTGTGTGTGTGTGTGTGTGTGTGTGTGTGTGTGTGTGTGTGTGTGTGTGTGTGTGTGTGTGTCATTGTGTGTGTGTGTGTGTGTGTGTCATTGTGTGTGTGTGTGTGTCATTGTGTGTGTGTGTGTGTGTGTGTGTGTGTGTGTGTCATTGTGTGTGTGTGTGTGTGTGTGTGTGTGTGTGTGTGTGTGTGTGCGTGTGCGTGTGCGTGTGCGTGTGCGTGTGCGTGTGCGTGTGCGTGTCTGTCTGTCTGTCTGTCTGTCTGTCTGTCTGTCTGTCTGTCTGTCTGTCTGTCTGTCTGTCTGTCTGTCTGTCTGTCTGTCTGTCTGTGTGTGTGTGTGTGTGTGTGTGTGTGTGTGTGTGTGTGTGTGTGTGTAGACTTGTCATGTAATGGTAGCTACGCCCCATGCCTCTGACTGACGTGTCATTCCTCTGAAATGAAGTGCAATGGAAATTTAAAGTCGCTGTATGAAGTTTAATACCTCAAACTTCTACTGAGTTACATTCCACCACTGATCGGGATTAAGCCAAGACTGTTTAATAAAATATTGTTAATCGTGATGAAGTCCTGGCAGATAAAAGATTATAGAGGGATGCATTGGAGAACAGAACAATGCTATATTCATGGAAATGTGAGAATATGTTGAATAAAATGAATGTGCAATAAGAACTCAGTTTAGAATAAGCTTTGTCACAGTTCTGCTTTTTATTGGAGTTCTACTTTATTTGACATTTGAATCATGCAGGGATTAAATGTGACAGGAAAAAAAACAGCTGTGCAATTTTGTTCAAAGTGAGAATTCAGCCGATAGCTAAAACACATAAATCAGCATAAGAACATAAAGAATGAAGCAGAGCCACAGCTTACAGGCTCCTTTATGAGTGACAGGTTGCATCATTCAGGTATGTGCTGAATACATGGCTGTTTGTCAGGATTGTGTCGGGGGGGTCAAAGATGTTTGATGTCTTCAAAGAAGCAAAAATTAAGACATAATGTAAAGTTGCCTTAAAAGCCTTTTTATGTTCAGTGGAGCGTCACCTATGTCCTTATATTAGTTATAAAAGCACGTAACTCATTTTTATTGTGATTCATGTATTCACCTTAGAAAAAAAGTATATATGTTTAACCCTCCTGTTATGCTCCCGGGTCAAATTGACCCATCTGTTTTGACTCTTCCGTCCCTCCTTCCTTCCTACCTTCCTTCCCTCCTTCCTCCTTTCCTTCCTTCCTTCCTTCCTTCCTTCCTACCTTCCTTCCCTCCTTTCCTTCCTTCCTTCCTTCCCTCCCTCCCTCCTTTCCTTCCTTCCTTCCTTCCCTCCCTCCCTCCTTTCCTTCCTTCCTTCCTTCCTTCCTTCCTACCTTCCTTCCCTCCTTTCCTTCCTTCCTTCCCTCCCTCCTTTCCTTCCTTCCTTCCTTCCCTCCTTCCTCCTTTCCTTCCTTCCTTCCTACCTTCCTTCCCTCCTTTCCTTCCTTCCTTCCTTTCCTCCCTCCCTCCTTTCCTTCCTTCCTTCCTTCCCTCCTTCCTCCTTTCCTTCCTTCCTTCCTTCCTACCTTCCTTCCTTACTTCCTTCCTTCCTACCTTCCTTCCCTCCTTCCTCCTTTCCTTCCTTCCTTCCTTCCTACCTTCCTTCCTTCCTTCCTTCCTTCTTCTTTCCTTCTTTCCTTCCTTCCTTCCTCCCTGCCTTCTTTCCTTTACTCCCTTCCTCCCTCCCTCCCTTCCTTGACTGGAACACAACAGGAGGGTTAAAGTATGTTTAAAAATGTATGTCCACTTCTCATAATCACATGGTTCTATATTTATGCTTGGACTGATTAAATTATTATTATTCAATTATTTTATTTAATTATTTTATTTTGTATACCATTTATTTGGTTCAGGTTCGTTTTACAAACATTTGCTACCAAACTTTTTATGTCATTGTTTTTTAATATTTTGTTATTGGTGTTTTATTGTCATTGTATTGTTGTGCAATATAACACCCAAAATATTGATTAAATGTTAATTCATTTGAAAATGAGGTGTGAATGAGGTCTGTAAAACATCACATTTAGGTTTAACCCTTTATTGGGCAAATAATTATATTTGGTAACTTCTGTAAATATCCTTCCTTCCTTCCTTCCTTCCTTTCCTTCCTCCCTGCCTTCTTTCTTCCCTTCCTCTTTTCCTTTCTCCCTCCCTCGTTCCTTATTTCCTCCGTCCTTCCTTCCTTTCCTTCCTTCCATCTGTCCTTCCTCCCTCCCTCCTTCTCTCCTCCCTTCCTTCTTTCCTTCCTCCATCCCCGTTTCTTCTTCCTTCCTTCCTTCTTTCTTCCCTTCCTTCCTCCCTCCCTCCTTCTCTTTTTCTTTCCTCCCCCTACCTTCCTTCCTTCCTTCCTTCTTTCCTCCGTCCTTCCTTCCTTTTCTTCCTCCCCCTTTCCTTCCTTCCATCCTTCCATTCTTCCTTCCTTCCTTCCTTCCTTCCTTCCTTCTTTCCTTCCTTCCTTTCTTTCCTCCCTGCCTTCTTTCTTCCCTCCCTCTTTTCCTTTCTCCCTCCCTCGTTCCTTATTTCCTCCGTCCTTCCTTCCTTTCCTTCCTTCCATCTGTCCTTCCTCCCTCCCTCCTTCTCTCCTCCCTTCCTTCTTTCCTTCCTCCATCCCCGTTTCTTCTTCCTTCCTTCCTTCTTTCTTCCCTTCCTTCCTCCCTCCCTCCTTCTCTTTTTCTTTCCTCCCCCTACCTTCCTTCCTTCCTTCCTTCTTTCCTCCGTCCTTCCTTCCTTTCCTTCCTCCCCCTTTCCTTCCTTCCATCCTTCCTTCCTTCCATCCTTCCATTCTTCCTTCATTCCTTCCTTCCTTCCTTCCTTCTTTCCTTCCTTCCTTTCTTTCCTCCCTGCCTTCTTTCTTCCCTCCCTCTTTTCCTTTCTCCCTCCCTCGTTCCTTATTTCCTCCGTCCTTCCTTCCTTTCCTTCCTTCCATCTGTCCTTCCTCCCTCCCTCCTTCTCTCCTCCCTTCCTTCTTTCCTTCCTCCATCCCCGTTTCTTCTTCCTTCCTTCCTTTTTTCTTCCCTTCCTTCCTCCCTCCCTCCTTCTCTTTTTCTTTCCTCCCCCTACCTTCCTTCCTTCCTTCCTTCTTTCCTCCGTCCTTCCTTCCTTTCCTTCCTCCCTTCCTTTCAATGAGTGTCCTATAAAGGGTTAATGAGAAAAAAAGTCCCTGTTTTATGTTGTGAAGGCCTCAAAGAGGAAAAGCAAAGAAATATTGTTTGAATACAATTTTCTTGGTGTGACCTACAAAGGGTTAAAAGAGCCAGGATCTTAAACGAGTTGTTTCAGACAGAGGCTGAACTTTTAAAATAACTTACTTGATCTATATTCACCACAACATCAGATAAATTAGACATTTGAAGAATCAATTAAGAAGACCAAGTTACTTGAATTATGAATTAAATAACATAAAAGGTGATCTCAATTTAAGCACCACCTAGTGTCATAACCAGGTATTACAACAAATCTACATTTTGTTAATTTCCTGATAGTTATACACAGTCCCTTTTCTTCTGTGTTGTCGGTTAATGTTAATCAACCATTGACACCAAATTACATCAGTTTATGACTCTTGTACTGTCTAATAAATAATTAACTGAACTGATATACTTATCATAAATCATCAATCAATCAATCTTTATTTATAAAGCGCCAAATCACAGCAGAGTCATGTGAAGGCTCTTTCCACATCGAGCAGGTCTAAACCGAACTCTTCAGGTTTAATTTAAAGAGACCCAACATTCCCACATGAGCAACACTTGGTAGAACCCTCAGAACCAGAACCAGAGTGGGAGAACATCTTTTAACAGGAAGAACCCTCAGAACCAGACTCAGAGTGGGAGAACATCTTTTAACAGGAAGAACCCTCAGAACCAGACTCAGAGTGGGAGAACATCTTTTAACAGGAAGAACCCTCAGAACCAGACTCAGAGTGGGAGAACATCTTTTAACAGGAAGAACCCTCAGAACCAGACTCAGAGTAGGAGAACATCTTTTAACAGGAAGAACCCTCAGAACCAGACTCAGAGTGGGAGAACATCTGCCTGGACCGGTTGGAGTAGAGAGGAGAGAAAGGAAGGACAGACGAGAGAGAGAGAGGAAGGAGAGAGGAGAGAGAGAGAGGAGAGAGAGGAAGGAGAGGAGAGAGAGGAAGGAGAGGAGAGAGAGGAAGGAGAGGAGAGGAGAGAGAGGAAGGAGAGGAGAGGAGAGAGAGGAAGGAGAGGAGAGGAGAGAGAGGAATGAGAGGAGAGGAGAGAGAGGAAGGAGAGGAGAGGAGAGAGGAATGAAAGGAGAGAGAGAGGAAGGAGAGAGAGGAGAGAGAGAGGAAGGAGAGGAGAGAGAGGAAGGAGAGGAGAGGAGAGAGAGGAATGAGAGGAGAGAGAGGAAGGAGAGGAGAGGAGAGAGGAATGAAAGGAGAGAGAGAGGAAGGAGAGAAGAGAGGGAGGAGAGAGAGGAAGGAGAGGAGAGGAGAGGAATGAGAGGAAGAGGAGAGAGAGAGGAAGGAGAGAGAGAGAGAGGAAGGAGAGGAGAGGAGAGAAGCACAATGAAAATCAACAATGATAAATGATAAATAAATGATAAATCGTTGGCCTTAACATAAAACGTGACCAAATGTGAGATATGAAACAAAAGAAACAAAAAACTCTAAACAGAATAAAAACAAAGATATGTTTGCACCCGTGGATCACAGACGTATGTCGAGCTGAGTGTGTAACCCTAACCCAGCAGAGACGCTCTGTGAGCTGATAGCCGTCTGTGTGAAGCTGTCAAGAACATAATCTATAATATGTCTGAGTGTGCTGCTGCTGCTCTTGGTTTAGATTTCTAACTCCATATTTCTCTGATTACTCTCCACTCGACCAGATGGACCAGAACATGGACAGAAAGTTCACCCTGTCATCTGATGCAGAGCTGATCCTAATCAGATCCTTGACTTTGGGCAAAGTCACCAGTAAGTCCTCTGATGATGTGAAGCTTTCCCTGAGAAAAGGTTGAGTAAGCAGTGTGCACAATTTCCTCTTTCCATTTTTCACACATTACTCCACGTCAAATAATTAGACTTCAGTTTTAACCCCGAGGGATATTTAATTTCAGTTCAGCTCTTCTTGCACTTGAGAGAAAGTTACATTAAAAATCTACTTTTCAACCAAAACCTTCCAGGAACTTTGGAACCAAAGGAATTAATCTCAGCAACTTGGATAAAAGAGCATTTCAGCAGGATGAGCCAGGGATTAAACCCAGATAGCATGCGAATGTGGGCCACTTGAGGCAATGATCCGGCACTGTAGGCATTCTTCTGGCCCGGACAAAACAGACGTGAACCTAAACTGGCCCATGTAGTAAATGCTACATTTGGGCCAAATATCACAAAACGAATATGGCCCATCTTTGGCCGAAATATGGCAAGTATGGCAATGACTAATCCGGATGTGAGCCTAAAGAGGCCCACATATAAGGAAACATACTTGGCCCACCTTTGTTGAAACATATTTGGGCCAGTCTTGGCCGAACTGGTTTATTTGGTGTGTTTTTGGTTGACATCTGGCATTGTGATGGCTTGGTTATGGCCCACTTTTGGCAAACGTGAGCGGACCGCCCAAGTGCCATCATTCCATGCTGTATGTGGGCCGGATGAACATGTCAGGTGTGGGCCAGATATGGGCCAAAAGAGTTTTGCTATCTGGGAATGTAGGTGCTGTAGGATAGTGTCCTGAAATGTCTCTGATTTGGGGAAGGTTCGACTTTCTGAAGTACAGTATTTTTTTTTCTATGTTCTATGTTATTTGCTGCTTTATTTCTTTCCCTCCTTCCTTTTGTAGGTGGAAACTTCCCAGAGGAGCTGGTTGGAGCAGGTTCCAAGGGTTTCGTCGGCTGCCTCTCCTCAGTCCAGTTTAATCACGTGGCTCCTCTGAAAGCAGCGCTGCTGAATCGAGGAAGCTCACTAGTCACGGTCCGCGGTCCTCTGGTCCAATCAAATTGTGGAGTGCTGGCAGACTCCATCACATCCCACAACCTGCAAGGTAACATGCTGACAGACAGGTACACACACACTCAGTCGGCTGAAGTGCAGCAACGTTCAGGTGATGCTACTCTGATCTGTGCTCGAAGTTTACTCTGTGCTGATTGGGTAGACTCAAAGTACTTTAGTTTAATTTATTTGTCTCTCTAATGGCTGATGGGACAAAGCTGTTTTTATATGGCTTTGTTTTGCAGGCTGAGTTTGTATCTGCTGATGGTGTAGTGGGTTCGAGCTGGTTTACAGGGATTCTGGGTTAAGCTGAGGTTCTCCTATCAGCTACTAGACCATCTAACTATTTGATTTAGGAAGTTCTTATTTTTTAGGGAAAGGTTGCTAAACCAAGACACCAAGCAGAAGGATGAAATAGATTCAATAAAAGGTAAAAGAGGGTCAATAAAGTTTGATCAATGTGAAAAGAAGACAGTTGCAAATCAAATCATCATATATTGAGCCCAGTTTATTCATGGAGAAACCACACACAGTGTAAAGCACTGTCTAGTCTGTGCTATATTAATGTCTGTATGCCAGGTGTTGTAGGATAAGCCTTGTGTGACTTTTTTTGTTTGTTTTAACATTCTGATTTTTATACAAAGAATACAGAGAAATGCCCATGTGTCATTTTCACATGATGTGACACATTAAAATAGAGGGTTTTGGGTCCTTGTGGTGTTTAATCATCATCATTACTCATGTGTTAAGTTTAGTTTAAATGTTGTAAGTTCAAAAACAAGAGATGGAGGTTCTCAGGGGGTTTATCCTCTTATCAGTTATGGACCACCAAAAAGAAAGAAAGTTATAGTAACCCAAAAAAAGGGATCTGGACCTCATTTCTTGCACGTTGTTTTATAATGAGTTTATCATTTTCTTTCCGACAAACTCGGTCGTGAATAAAAGAGTAAAATCATTCATCCATTAAACATCCTCTTCAAGTGATTTGTCCGAAACATGCTGCACAGCTTTGACATGTGTAGACATGTTTATAATCTGTGACATTATTACATTTAAGGAATAATGAATTTCTCACCTCTGCTTCTACAGATCAATCTGCAACGACAAATAAAGATAAAGGACAGCGCAGCAGTGAAACCCAGAGTGATGTGGCAGTAATAGCAGGTCTGTTTCCATCATTTCTCATCATTTATTTGGCTATTAATGATTAAAAAATGTCTTTTATTTGTCACCATCTGACGTCTTAATGATTTCCTTTGGTCTGTTAGAGCTAATTTATTAGACTTTTATTTTTATATTTATTATTTAAGCAGAGACACTAAATGGCAGCGTGAGATAAATAAACACACACTATCAATAATGTGCAACAATCACATATAACACAATAAAACCAAAACAAGTTTTAGCAAGGAGACTTTTTTCAAGTGATTGACCGCAAAGTGTAAAGGCAATATTTAAGAGCAGCTCTCAAACCAGAGACATGGACTGATCCTACGTCTGCCTTACTGTACAGTAATTTGAACAAATCCACAGTTTTTTCAGTGATGTTATTCTGCAACGAAATATGATTAAAATTGCTGTAAATTGAATTTTGCAATCTGTAAATCCCCAGGAATAATTAATATGTGAAATGTATTTAATGTCATATATTTATCAATCTTTAAATATCAGTGGTTGGAGAAACGTTGACATTTTTTTAAGAGTAGCTATATTGCAGTTTAAACATATGGTTATGGTCGTGGGTTTGAGGGACAGCCAGTCAGTTTTGTTCAGGAGGCCTAAAGACCTGATTGTGTTTCAGGGAGGAGGAAGTCAGTGATGTATTGGGGTGATTGACCGTGCAAGGCTCTATAGGTAATTAAAATGAATAAGAAGGCCCTCTGATTGGGAGCCAGTGATGTGTAATCTCTTATTATCTCTCGTTCAAAGCTGAGCAGCTGCAATTTGCATGGTTTGGAGACAGTTCAGAGTTTGATTTAAACAGGTTTAAAAACGTATTACAGTTATCTAAAAGAGAATAAATAAAAGCATGAATAATCATCTGCATCTCAACCTTGGTCATCACAGATCTTAACATAGCATCGTTGCTCTATTGGGAAAAAACACGAGCTCACAAACTGACTGATGTGATGATACATGGACCTGGATTGGTCAAAGAAAAGACGCCTAAGATTACGCCCAACTCAAACACTTAACATACCCATATACTGCTTTATGTTTGGAATTATGGAGCAATCATATCATAGAAAATGTAAGAAAGGTACTGCAATCAGTGTTAGTTATAACAGGCACTTGTGGAGCAGTTGGAGAGAAACTAGAGTTTATAGTTTCAAAGAGAATTTTAGAATTTCTTGAAATTAGGTTGGCCAAATATGCAGTCTTAGCTTTCCTCATTTGAAGTTGGTTAAGATGCAGTCGATGAGCCTCTAGTCTGCTGGCTAGATCTGTCTTCCTGCATTGCTGCCTAAAACTGTGGATTGACTCATTTATCTAACTTGAGGAGTTTACAGAGAGGAATTGTCCAGATTTAAATGAAATCACTAATATCTTAAAATCCAACAATCCGAAGATTAAAATACATCATCCAGTTAAAAGATAGTTAAAAACAATCAGAATGTAATAAGTATGTCGTAAAAATATTACTTCAAATTGGATAAAAGGTCAATGAATAACACTTAATACAGTCCAGTACATCTACATCCAGTGGTGAGGTTGCAGATTGCCACCAAGTGAATACCTAACCCCCATGTCTGTCTTACCTATAGTTTCTTTAAGATTGATGTAGCTTTTATATAAAAGTTGCATCCTTTTTGGAGAAAGTCATGATTTTTGTGTGTGCATGTGAGTTTAAGATTCATTTGAGTTATTTTAATGAAACTGAAATGTTTGAAATGCAGTATATATTATGAATGCTTTGAGAGTTACACACAGTGTTAGGCACAGAGTATTTGTATTTGAAACTGTACCGTGTGTGTGTGTGTGTGCCGGCTGCTCCTCAGGTGTGGTGACAGCGGCGGTGTTCATCTCGCTGTGTATCGTTGCTATGGTGATCCGCTTTCTGTACCAATGGCGAAGCAGGACAAGCGACAGCAGCGTCACGGAGAAGGAGCAACGACACAGCATGGAGACCGGATACAGGACAGAGCTCCACCTCCACTCCTCCATCAGAGACAACATGAAGGAGTACTACATCTGAATACACACAGTACTACATCTGAACACACACAGTACTACATCTGAATACACACAGTACTACATCTGACAAAAGGAAGGACTGCTACATCTGAGTACATGGAGGACTACATCTTCATGCCTACATCTCACTACTCCATGAAGTCAGATGTAGGTGTGATACATCTGACTAAACATGAATAACAACTAGAGGTGCAGAGTACTACACTTTACTACATTAAGAAGTTCTGCAGCTGACAGCAACAAGTTTAGCATCTGGCTACTTGAAGAAGTACTACATTCAACTACACAGAGTAACAGAGTAATAAAGGACTACAGGATCAATTAGACTACATGAAAGAGTACCACATCTGACTTCTTGAAGTAGTACTACATTCGACTAAATTAGGAAGTTCTAATTTAGTTGTACGATGTCTGAAGGAGTCCGATGACATGGAGTACTACACCTGACAGCAGAGAGCACAGTTGTGTACCACTCTCACATATGGACTGACAGGTGGATGTTGTTGCTGCAGTGTTGCATACAAACACAGACCTGTAATCTGAACACCTGCACGTTGACCCGATACATTGCGAGCACCTGTGGGCCCTCCTGTTGTGTGAACACTACAACAGAAACATAGAGGGATGTAATTTCTACAAGTGTGTCTGATGCTGTGAGACGATTAGGTTTTAAACCCTCAGAGGGAGAAGAAGAAGAAGATCTTCCTGAATGTGCAAAACATTTTGTTAGTAACTCTCCAAATGCTGAATATTTCCACATTTCCGTGGAATACGCTCAATGATACTGCAAGTTAAGAAACGTAGGCCGGGCCTGTAAGTTATGCGCACATTTGCTGCCGATTTTGTTCTTTTAGTGTGGTGGTGTTAGCAGGGAAGGGGAAAAGGGGGCCAATACTGCCTACTGTATGAGTGCCTAAAGTTTTTATTTCTACATTTTGAAGCTTTTCTGGAGTGATTGGCATTAAGGGAATGACATTTCCTTTAGCAGAAGTTTATCTTTCAGTTCTACAGCCAACAGTAGATGCAAACTCAAAGCAGATGGAAGAAAGTGGAAATTTGAATCTCTCAGTAGCTCAACCACGACATCAACCATCTAATAATGAGGCAATGTGTGAAATGTTTCTTTCTCCAAGTTTATGGCACTGTCCTGTTTAAAGTTATTGCTGAAATAGCATTGGGCTGATTGTGACAATTAAACAATCTAAAGCTGTATGTCCCTCCAAAACTCATTACTATTATTATATAAATAGACCAGACAGTAAGTTTAAAGTTATACATTTTTTGTTCTTCAGGCTTTGTGCTTCAAAACATTAAAATATTAACTAAATAATGCATACTACATTAAAGTACTAAGTCTCACCTTTAACTTGAGTAGGTTTACATCAATATAGAAAGAACTCTGTGGGAAATATAGCCCTTTTTACACAGAGAGCCCAAACTGTAGGGGTTCAAACATATTTGGAGGTATTTGAGTCACAGACATCACCAGTCAAGCCAGAGCCAAAACAGAAGCTGTGCTATGATTTGGCTCATCTGCTATTCCCTTTCTTCTCCACACTTTCCTTTGGCATACAGACATTTCCTTTGTCCTTTGTGTGAGAATAACTAGAAGTTTAAATGTTGTGCTGAATCCTCTGAGGTTTTGGACATCAAGTCTTCTCTTCATCATTGACAAAATAAATGTCCGTCTACACTCTGGAGAGCATTCTTGACCTGCTGTGCAGTCATAAAGGGCTTTTTACTCACTGCAAATGGATTTCTGCTCATCAACACAACTTGTTCTCCTTGGTCTTCCACGTCGTTTGCCATTTTTTCCTATGCACACCTGCAAACCAACTACCTCTGATATCTCTGATAGATTTTTGCTTTCTTTTACTTCTTATGTTGACACACAACACCATATCAATCTAAATGGGAACTCCCAATCAAGAAACGGTGAAACTTGAAACAGCTGCCCAACAAACATTTGGTAGCCAAGTGACCAATTACTTTTGAGCCCCGAAACTTTGGGCTGTTGGGTGTAAAAAGGGTATATCTTCCACACTGTTCTTTCTATAATGACTTAAATCTACTCAAGTTTAAGCTGACACTGGGCACTTTAACGTAGTACCCATGACTTTATTTACAATTGAATGTATTGAAGCACAGAGTCTGAAGAACAAAAACTACATAACTGCCAAAATACATAATGTCTGGACTGTGTTTATTAAATGTAAACCTATGTACATACAGTAGGGTCCAAAGGTATGACACCACTTTCCAAGAGTGGGAAAGTGGTGTCAGACTTTTGGACCCCACTATACATATACACATACTGCTTTGCCATGAATTCTATTTTTATGAACCTTACACGTTTTTCAGTTTTCAGTCATTCTACTTTACGTTCATAATGGTGGTTGTAGTGGTAGGGTGTGTTGTGCTGGATGACATGAGACATACTCAATATACTGCAGTCCACTACAACTCTACAACCTACTACAAAACTTGGTAAAAGTAGCATTTGTGAGTGTACATTATGATTTATAATGTTTATAGATTAGAGACACACCGTAAGACAGTTATGAGTGGCCTCAAGCCTTTGGATCCTGCTTGTCCTGCTTCAGTAACAATGAATTGAATGAATATCTCAAGTTCTTTTTTTCAATTACTCATGTCATGTTATTACTTCCCAATTAATGATTTGTACAACTGCAGTTTTATTAGGGGGTATATTGTGAAGATGTATAATTTAATAATTAAAGTGAATATATTCTTATCAATCTGATGTAACATTGATTTACATGTGGTTACAAAAAAAATAAGATTTTGCACTATATGGCCAAAAGAATGTGGTCTGGGTCTGTTTTTCTGGTTTGGGCCTCTTAGTTCCAATGAATAGAGATTTTTCCCTGCTTAGTGTGGAAGAACCACCATCCCTGTCTGCCTCCATGCCACATTGAAAAGGCCCTACGATGTCCAGTGCCATCAGCATCTCAGGTTGAATCTAATCCACCCCCAGCACATTGCCACTGAGGAGCTATTTAACTACCTCAGTAACCTCTGCCAGGGATATGGGTGAAGATTCCCCCGTATCATCCAGCTCTGCCTCCTCCATAGAGGACATGTTAACTGGGTTTAGGAGTTCCTCAAAGTGTTCCTTCCACCACCTCACAATATCCCCACTTGAGGTCAGCAGTTTCCCACCCCTACTAAGAACAAAGCCCTGTTTCCCTTTACTGAGATGCCGGACAGTTTGCCAGAACTTCTTTGAGGCAGACTGAAACTCCTCCCACACCTGGGTTTTTGCTTCAGTGACAGCCCAAGCCGCCACCTTCTTGGCCAGCCGGTACCCATCTGCTGCTTCCGGAGACCCCTGAGCCAGCCAGGCTCTAAGGGCCTCCTTCTTCAACTAGACTGCCTCCACCAGCAGGTTCTCAGGTTGTCGCCCCAACAGGAACCGATGACTTTCTGGCTGCAGCTCTGAGCAGTCGCCTCCACATCTAATAATAATAATAATAATAATAATAATAATGCAAGATCACGAACAGAAGGCTCCGTCTGTATCCAGATCCGTATTTAACGTTGAGCATAAATGGGCCTTTAGTGAATCCACTATGGCAGAACAAGGGACACCAAATGCACTAATCACCACACTCATTGAGCCTATACTCTAATACTCCGGGATGAACCAGAAAAAGAATAAAAAAACAATGAAACAAAACTCATAATGAAAATCAACAAATTGATGTTATGTAAACAAATCCTAAAGTAAACACTAAATAATTATCCAATTAATTCAACACAAGAGTTTCAAATACAAGACAGCTGATTAACAAAGTACAACACTAAAGTGAATTAATCCTAATCTAAACCCTATCAAATTAAATGCAACACCAAAAAAAATATAACGCAAAGTTATACTGATATAAACAAATGATTTACACTAAATTAAATGAACTTTTCTGCTTTGGTGTCACTTTAACCACACTAGTAGAGGCAACAGTACAGCAGGTGCGCTGTATGGCCAGATCCAGCACCAACCACATTGTTAAGTTTGCGGGCGATGCGGACGGAGTACCCAGTTGCGGGTTGCAGTGTCCACAGCCAGCAGCCTCAGCTTTTCCACTAGCTGCTGTGGAATGATTATATTGAAGTGGGCACAACTGCCTACCTGGGTGAAGTATTGAAGATGTGTGCAAAAACACCCCTCAATTGCTCTGCACGGCCCTGCCGCTTCCCTGCCACAGACAACGTGGATCTTTATCACATGTGAAGTGGCTGTTCAATCTTTGTGCGTACAGCCTCTTCGCCTCACTGATCCCACGTGGCAGGTTTTTTCTTGCCAGACTATATGCTGTGGCACCCCCAGATTTAAATGCAGTGTTTTGGGCTCTCAGCAGAGAACGAGCCTCCCCAGTTAGCCACGGTTTGTGGTTGGCTCGCCTCTTGATGGTTTTTACCACTGTCACATCATCTATGCATTTATTAATGTGGTCACTGACGGTTACAGTATATTCCTGGAGGTCAGTAACATAGTCATATGTTCTGAGTGATCTCAAAACAGTCTTGCAGTGCAGAATTCGCTTCCTGTGGCCATAACTCGCTTGTTTGTAGTTTAGTTAACTGGTTGCATTCATTTGGCTTTATTGACAGATATAATTGAATATTGTCCGCATAACAATGAAAATGAGTGTTTCAGAATAATATTAGCATATAACAGTGTGACTAGGCATGGGTCGGTATGAGATTCTGACGGTATGATAACCTGAGGTAAAAATATCACGGTTTCACGGTTTTATGATTACGGCTACAAAATGTGATATTTTGAAATGTCTGTAGCCACAAACAAATAAAAGATGATTTTTCCCCCCATTGAACAGTCTTTTATTTTTAGTAAATATGTATTTAAAATAACTTATAATAAAACATAACTGAATTATTTCTAAATAAATAATAAAAAAAGATAAGTGCAGTCCTTTAACTGAGGCTAAACCTACAACTCAAGTCACGACATAAATTAATTATTTTTCGTTAAAAAAAACAAAAACACAAAATGCAAATAATGCAATCACTGAACCTGTGGCTCAAGATCAGAACATCAATAATTGAAAAAAGTAAAAACACTTCTAAGATAAATATAAATGCAGCAGGAGCTTAAAACTGAATCTCAACAGTTTTTGGAGACTTGCTCACGATCATATTGGATGTATTTCCTCCTCGCGCTGCTACTGTCCGTTACCTTCTTCCTCCTCGCGCTGCTACTGTCCGTTACCTTCTTCCTCTGAGCTGCGGCCGTCTGTCTTTTTACGGTAGCCGAAGTATAAATACAGCCGACTTGGTCCATTTAGCCGAGGGGGGAAAGTTCGGGGGGCTCCATCAGCCGTCATACAGCCTGCAGAGCTACCTGCTTGTATCAGCAACCGAGTACGGGAGGGGTTGTACTTCACGCTGCAGCTGCACGCGACCTGAGCGACCTCCACTTTCTCTCTGATGAGACGTCACATTAAAAAAGAACCCGCTCATACCCACAGACTGTATCACACCCGTAGACTGTATCATACCGCAGGAACGGTGTGACGGAAAATTTTAGTGGTTTTGCAACCGTGACTTTTTCATACCGTGGTATACCTTGAAACCGGTAACCGGCCCATGCCTAAGTGTGACATCATTTTTTTTTTTTTTAAAGTATATTTTTTCGGGCTTTTTTGCCTTTAATGTACAGGACAGTGGAGATAGACAGGAAACAGGAGGCAGAGAGAGGGGGAATGACACGCAGGATAATACCTCTCGGCTCGGGATTCGAACCGGGGTCACCTGCAACCTGCTCTACCCGCTGAGCGATGCTCAACCCCCCGGCTGACATCATTTTAACCAATACAGGAGCTCCACAGGGCACAGTTTTATCTCCTTTTTTATTTACACTGTATACTGCTGACTATAAGCACAGTCAGTCATCTTGTCGACTTCAAAAGGTGTTCAGATCACACCACTCTGCTTGCTCAAGGCAATGACCTCGCCTACAAAAGATAGGTTGTCAGCTGCTGTGATGCAAACATCACATCAGACCCCCCCCCCCCCCCACCCCCCCATATCAGAGGAAAGTTTGAACAAGGACTTGAGTGATTTTCTTCAACAACAAACATATGAATTAAGTGGCTTTGGTTTTAGCCAGAGTATGTTTAACTTTGGGCTCCTTAGTTTTAATCATATTAAGTACTCCATTGTAAGTGTAATATCAGTGGGAATTCTCAAAAACAGATTTTTTTTTCTCAAATATGTTTATTGAGCTTTTTACATATTAACATAAGAACAACAATAAAACAGCAACAACACTCAGTACAACATTGGTCTAGACAGCCTGCACATACAGCTCACATGCACCTGATCAGTACAATGAAAGGGCCTTCCCTGTGGAAAAAAAGAAAAGAAAAAAGGGACAGACAGATAAAATAGTTTAAATAAATGAAACAAAATAAATTGAAAAAAATAAAAATACACCCCAGATCACTATTCTGGAAGTTTCAAATGACCAGGTTGTAAGTACAGTGTTATGAGCAAGACACAGGAAAAGAGCCAAAGGCTAGCCAAGGACAACACTCGAAAGCACTGAAGCCACTGTAGAGTTGGAAAAGTGAAGATATGGAGTCCAAACGTTCATAAACTGACCTTCTGAAGAGTGATGCAGACAGGTCAGGTACTCAAGGGGAAAACATCCCATAATTATCTTATGCCAGTTTGATTTTGTGGGGGGTTTATCACTTATCCAAGACAAAAAGATGTTCTTCCTTGCTGCATATATGAGGCTATTATACAGTCTGGTAGAGTTAGCATCCACAATAGTATCTTGACCGGGGTAACCCAGGATTAAAGAAAGAGGGTCCATGTGTAACACGACACCAAATATTACTTTTTTTAACCCAATAACTTACATGTAGCTATAACTGCTCTGTATTAATTTTATAAATGTATTATTATTTATTTGGAAGCAGCAGTTTGTGTTGTGTGGCCTGGGATCCCCCCCCCCCCTCCCCTGGGATCATAATCATCACAGGTCAGTCTACCCCCCCCCCTTCCCTGGGATCATAATCATCACAGGTCAGTCTACCCCCCCCCCCCTTGCTTTTCCTCTGAGAGTGAGACTCACTCACAACCTGCTCACAGCCTCTGCAGTCGCAAGTTGATCCCCCCCCCCCCTCCCCTTTGCCTTTTCTTCTGACACACACAACCTGTATACATGACTCTCAGCAGCAGGTTATGTGATAGTAGAGGCGCCTCATCGCCCACTGCACCAACTTGATGTGGAAATGAGCGTAGTAGTCTAGAAAACTGGCAATTTTTTTTTTCTTTTGAGAGCGCTCGTGCGCCCCCAAGTAGATTGCGCCCTGGGCGGCTGCCCACATTGCCCATAGCAAAAACCGCCCCTGTTCCAGATCTTGCAAAACATCCATCCAATATGCTTGAATTTAAGGACAAGACCAAATACAATGAGTATAGGTACCCACTGAGATTTTACATTTTTAAACAAAAACAGATTTTTACACCAGCACAACTGACTTTGTTGATCTGGTGTTGTGCAATTATGTGGCCCACTCCCCATGGGATCATGTAACCCAGTGCAACACACACTGATGCTGCACCTTCCCCTCAGGGTCTGGGTCCAGGTCAAAGTCAGCCTCTTATGAGTTTCTCCTTGGAGGCAAAAAACACATTGCGTGCAACAAAAGTATTTCACCTTTTAAAAAGTATTCCTGCTCAGTCACATTCCAGAGTCCGGGTTTCGACCCATCAGATGAAGATTGATGGCTGTGCTTTTGTCTCTGAAATGCACAAAGCCTCAAGCTGTATTCAAAAATCAACACTATATAGCTCATGTCAACTAATATCTGTAATAATTGGCATTATGATTATTCCTTTTATTTTATCTAGTTATTGGATTTAATTTACATACTCATTTCTGTTGTAAAAATTTAAATGTGCCCTTTTCTGGTTATGAATTCTGTTTGATCTAAAAAAGAAATCAACACTATATGCAAATACTATAACTTTAATATTATTCCCTAGTCCTCACACTGTATTGATTTAAAGGAAACAATTTTGTACAAAGAGGAAATAATAAAACTGATGAAAAAGATAAAAGAAAAAACTAAATGTTTGTCCAAAGATAAAATAGTGTGTAGACATATTCATTTTGGAGGCTGTTTAAAGGAAGTGGCAGACAGATTACTTCATATCCTAGGGCTTCTTTGGGCTCTCCAGTTTTAATCATATGAGCCACTCCAGTGTAAGTGGTCAACACAGCCGATAAAATCAGTGGGAACGCTCCGAAACTGCCACCACCAGAACTTTAATTTACAAGTCTGTAAGGTCAACATGACACGCTGCACTCTGAAGCATTTAAAATGCTGCTGACATGAGAGAATATTTACAAAAACATCTTTTTTGCAGTTCTTTTGACATAAAATGTTAGTTTCAAATTATTCTAATGTACTTGATATTGATTTTATTTTTCCTTTCTCCAACTTGTGTCAAGTGATTGTTTCAGTTCATGGTTTATATTCCTATTTAACTGGTCTTCAGTGTAGTGTTCACAATAGATATTCAATTCATATTCAAAATATTCTCAGGATCAATATCTTGTTCCATATCTTGTAGTATAGTTTTCATATTCTGTATTCTTTGTTTGTTGCTGATCATAATCTCCAGATAGAGATAAATGACATCTGTCAAAACTGTTCACAAGATGTATTTAAGATAAATCATTGTCTTTGCTCTTAAGAAGCTGTCCTACTTTTGACGTCAGTAATTACTCTGGAATGTTCTGAGGTGAAACCAGTTGGGTAAGGTGCAGTCATTACAAATATGTGTTTACATCACCAGTCCATGGGGAGGAAAAATATAAAAGGCAGCATTGCAGAGTGAGACCATATCTCTCAGAGACGACTCCAACAAGAGTATCTGACTCATCGGAGAACATCTTCGCAGTGATTGCCCAGAAAACCTCCAGAAGGTAAGACGACCTGTGTCTGCATCTGTCTCTTTGTTTCTGCACAACTTACGTGTTATTCTGCTGCTTCGGACAAAATGCAACACTCAAGGTGGACATATATTGTGTTTTCCTATAAATCAGGCCTAGAAAATATGTATTTTGGATCTTTACAAGATTACATTCATAGTTTTGGGCAATTAGATGTTTGGACTCAGTCTGCATTGGTGTGAAACGATGTCATAATTATTAGTGTATGAATCCTTGAGTTAAGACCAAAAACATGTTTTCTGAGGTCAAAGTGAACTTCTGAACCTCTGACCATCAAAATCTAACCAGTTCATCCTTGAGTCCAAGTGGACGTTTGTGCCAAATTTGAAGGACTTCCCTCAAGGCGTTCCTGTGATATTGCATTCATAGAGAATGGGACTGATGGACCAGGAACGCAGAAACATTATGCCTCTGGCTCCGACTGTCAAATCTGACAGCAAACGATAAATAATATCTGAGAACTAAGAAAGGGACAGAAATGGGATGATGGTGTTTATTGAATTATTATTATTATTATTACCATTGTTTTAGTTTGTTTAGAGGAGACAGTGGTGGTTTTTGCTATGGGCAATGTGGCCCCTAGCATAAAATTGCCAGTTTTCTAGACTACTACTCTCATTTCCACATCAAGTTGGTGCAGTGGGCGATGAGGCGCCCCTACTATCACATAACCTGCTGCTGAGAGTCATGTATACAGGTTGTGTGTGTCAGAAGAAAAGGCAAAGGGGAGGGGGCCGGGGGAGGGGGGGGATCAACTCGCGACTGCAGAGGCTGTGAGCTGGTTGTGAGTGAGTCTCACTCAGAGGAAAAGCAAGGGGGGGGGGGGATAGACTGATCTGTGATGATTATGATCCCAGGCCACACAACACAAACTGCTGCTTCCAAATAAATAATAATACATTTATAAAGTTAATACAGACCCGTTGTAGCTACATGTAAGTTATTGAGTTATGTTACAATGCAATAAATAATAATTAAATAAATAAAATGCAAAAAAAAGAAAAAAAAAGTTTTACATACTATATTTCATTTATTCCATTTATTAGACCATGCAGAAGAATTAAAGCAATGCAACAGATGTAAAGAATCAGGGATATCTTCCTGCCCTTGTTCCTGATTACAATTTAAAAATCAGGTTCAATTAAATAACAAACAAATGTAAATATATGATAGGAAATACAAATCTCTTATATTCATTTTATGTTCCTATAACCAGTAACACCAATGTCTTATATTCATTTGTATTTTCCCATCAATATTCTAATTATTATTGTCAAATATTGTGATGTTTAGTTCTCCGTTTTGTAGTGATGATGATTCTATTGTAGTGTATTTTCTGCTACAGATCTATGTATTTCTATTAGTGTAGTTCTAAGCTAAAAGTTCTGTGTCTGTGTGTAGGCCTTAAGTATAGTTTATATAACAGTCAGAGTCTTCATATAGGCCTTAATCTGTGTAAACTTGATATGAACCTTGGTTCATATTAACTATGGTCTGTGGAGGACAGCTGGTACCATCCACTATAATGGTACCATTCTGTATAATGGTAATTAATATCTAGAGGTTGTCAAACAGTAAAGGCATTGGAATTTGGAATATAAACAAGCATAGATTGTGTCCTTTTATGGATGAAAAGCAGAGTGCTCATGTTTAAGATGATGTATACATTCTGGGGCGTAACTTTGGTATAAAAGATCTTACAGACAGAGAACGAGAGAGACAGAGACAGAATGAGGCTCCATTGGACAGGGACACTTCAGCCTCAAATTGATCCAGGTCTGTCTCCACTGACCTAGGCAGGGTTCTAATTGATAATTGGTAATAAAGAAAACTAAAAGGAACTTCGACTTGGTCGTTAATCCAGTCTTACTCACTCGGAGGGTGATAAAGTTCACCACACTATCCAGTAAAATGATGCCGGTTGTTAACAGTTTGACACACATGAAGATGTTTGACCTCATACGCAGTGCTTGTTCACTCTGTGATTGTGGTTATTATTAGATGTGGACTGTACATAGATGTTTGATGTTTCATTATTATATTGAGTTCTTAATAATAATTATTGCCAGTTATTGTTATCATGTAAGTGGCAGCAGGAACGTGCACATGATTATAGAGGGGCAGGGGCTCAAACCTGAAAAGGGCAGCATGTGCGTGGGTATTCGGTCCTTTACACAATATGGAAATTAATGTAA